>NC_133666.1:504341325-504641325 GCF_037893015.1 Macrotis lagotis
CCTTTAGCTTTTCTAGTCACCTTCTGCAGGAGACCTTCCTTGCCCCTTCTTCTATCACATTCCCTCTGAAATTACTTTCCATTTACATTCTATATCTTATATGCACATAGTTACTTTCATGGTGTCTCCTCCAATAGAATGGAAGCTTTATACTTATTCAAGCTTCAAGACCTTTTTCTTATTTTTTCTTTGAATTTTGTCTGTGTCTGTGTGTGTGTGTGTGTGTGTGTGTGTGTGTGTGTGTGTGTGCGTGTCTGTCTGTTTTGTCAAGATGCAAAAAAGCTACTAAACAGATTTGGTCTCAGGAAGTCTTCCTTTCTCTAGACTTGGTGCTCTGTCCTCTGTGTCAAGTAACAACAAATTTGTAGCAAATGCTACAAAAGAAAGTTTCCTTGAAGTTCTCTGCCATTCTTTCTATAATTGCTTTACATAATTTGCTTTCCTGGGGTTAATCTACCTATCAATAAAAGAAAGATGAGCAAAACATACAGAAAAGAAGTTTGAGAATTCACAAACAACAGACAACAAATATAATTTTTAAATGAACTCTACAATAAGAAAAGGAAATAAGATTACTTACTTTGAAAAATGGTTCAATGATAGAGTAGGGTGTGGTGGTAAGAGAAGCTTTAAGTTTTATAAATGTACAGCAAAGAGAGGCAACCTTTCAGTTACTGACAGAACAAGAGGCAAATTTTAATAGTCTAGTTGATTAGCATAAACAATTTGAAGTTGATGGTGGTAACACTCCCTGAAAATAAAAGTGTTTTCTGTCTGGGGATCGCTAAATTCTAATAAATGCATCGATCAAATGAGATAACAGTGTTTTGGAGATAACAGATATAGTGTTTTGGAAACTTTAAAGCATTATAAAAATTCTAGGCATTATTGTTATGATTATAATTATTGTGGAAGTTGCATGCACAAGTAGTCGAATAAAATTAAAAAGAGTTCACATAGAAAATTTATCAGAAGATGCTTAGGGTTTTTACTCCATTTCTACTGGCATCATACAATCTTGTTTTAAAATTAAAAAATGAAAACACAATTTTAAAGAATGTTTCTTGAAATGAAGAAATGTAAAAAAAAACTAGAGACTTAGATTGATTATTAATCATGTAATGGAAGTATGGTAGCTTTTATGGTATAGGTAGAGGGGGAAAGGAGAGGAGGAGGAGGAAAGACTCAATTACAGCTTCACCTTCTTTTAAATAATTTTACCAAACTGAGGAATAATTGTAAAAAAAATGTTTAGCATTGCAGTGTGCCATCTGATTCTATTAACTCACATTTAGGAGGAAATTAAATTTGACATTGTAGAATTAACCCATAAACAACTTTGATACTTGAAATACCTATGATATTATCATTTACAATTCTAGCATATAAAGATTTTTTTTAATAATCAGCAAAGTAGAAACAAAATAAGCCCTTGTTAGTGAGGAATCAAAATATGTAGTTAAGCAGCAAAAGACTACCATCAAGTTAAGAAAAATATTGAGAAAAAATCCAATTATAAGATGAAAGAGAAAAAAATTTCCCTCTAATTTTGAGAAACTGTATAGATTTAAATACCATCTCTGTGATTTTAAAGCTTTCCAATTTCACTACAATGATTTCTAAAGATTCAGTTTAGATGTAAACTAATTCACATACTATTCCATTACTGAATTACTATATTCAAGGAAACATTTTTTTATTATGAGAAATGAATTAAAAATATTTTCATTTTGGAAAAAAAGCCTGCATCTGAATAGCTATAATAGGGCATAATATACTAACATTGCTGGTGTACGCATTCTTAAATTACAAAAGTAACCAATATTCCTTTGAGATACTGTTCTGTCTTTATCATAAATATAATATATAGCTTACTACTTAAATATGTTGTGAACTAAAATCTAAAGAAAAGCAAGGTATTTTGTCTAACTACATATGCCAATACCTGTTTTTCTTATAATAATGATATAACCATCTGAAAATTTTATTAGTATTATGAAATAAAAGTAATAATCCAATACTACTGATTAAAAATAAACTGTTTGTATTCAATCCCACAAGTAATCCATAAACCATATCAGATAATCATCTGATACCAAAGTTAATACATATTCCCACTCACACCCACACCTGCACACACCAAGACATTTAGAGATATAAACAAAGCGTGGGGATGGGGAGGGAGAAAGGAGGGGGGAAAAGGAAAAGAAAAGGGAGTGGGAGAGGGAAGGGTTGGGAAAGGGGAAGAGAGGGAGGGAAGGAAGAATGCAGAGAGATTTTACTAACCAGCTATCTAGATCATAAACACTAAATAAATACAAAATAAATAAAATTTCAAAGGGTCCATTGTTGGGAATCAGAAAAGGCCTCATATAAAACATGTGGAACAAATTGTAAAATACAGAGACAGAAGACAGAATGTAAATTATCAGTCTCATAATTTTATCAAAAAAGGAAATGAAGCTGAGTGTGACCAATTCTTGTAGAAACCAGGCTAGTTTTTTGTTATCATCACTTCCTTTTCTAGATATTCATTAACCATCCCTTTTAATAATATTTTGTGTGTGCTGCTGGAAATGAAGTCAAGATCATTCAATCATTTGTTAGCCTATCATTTGAAAATTCCACTCTCTCCATTATATTTTTTGTGGGAGTGGGGGAAAAGAGGAAAATTTGCCTTTTCACATACCTGCAACCTCTCTTATTCCCTATTATTTTTCCCATTTCAAAAATCATTTATCTTTCATTTTTATAAAAATAAGATCTCTCATTTTTTCAAGGGAAATGTAGATAGAAATTCTGGAATCCTTCAGGTGAATTTTTATTTTTTTAAAAACAGGAGCTTCTAAGGAAATAAATTATTTTGTATACTGAAATTAATGGGCAAAGTCTCCAACAGTTCAATTACAAAAAGATCAGAAAAGAATAGAAAAATACACACAATTTAGAATTTCCAAGGAAATCAAGAATGAAATGGTCTAAGTCTGAAGACCTGTAAATTCTATAAAGGTGATGCATTTTGTCTATACACTAATGAGATTCATATTATTTGATGAAATCAAACCTCACAATTAGTTCACTGTGAAACAGTAAAAGAAATACTCAAAAAGTAAAGAAAATAAACATTCAATAATACCAAAGTTAGGGAGTTGGAGGATGGAAAAGTGTGAAACAAATAATGGGAAAAAACTTGTAAATCAATGCAGTTGATTTTCAGAAGATTGTGGTAGCTTCTCAGACTATATGGACCAATTATGGAGTAACCATGACTCTTATCAGATGATACAACATATGCTATTGACTCTAGTAAAAAAAGCAACAGGACAAGATAGTCAATGTCTCCCTCCTGTGAGTGTGTGGAGGGTGAACAAATATCCACCTGGCTTGAACAAACAAAAAATGTGCTGCCTTCCTACTGTATTGCATGTGCTTCGTCAAATTTAGGAGATAACACATACTTCTATAATGTTAAAGATAGAGATCAAATCAACTGGTCTAATTTTTCAGACTAAGGAATAATATACAGTAACAAAAACACTGTGCGACTATTTTTTTTTATTACTTTCAGAAGAAACAGAGGAGGTTAATGAAAGTGATTAAAAAGTCTAAACATTTCAAATATCTTTTTCTGTAGCTGAAATCTTAATTCAAGTTTTACACTATACTGAATTTCTTAGTTTATGAATGATCTAATGATTTAGTTTTCCTAAAAGGAGATTATTAAATACATGAATAGTATAGGGTTGGGTTTTTTTTTGCAAGGCAAACGGGGTTAAGTGGCTTGCCCAAGGCCACACAGCTAGGTAATTATTAAGTGTCTGAGACCGGATTTGAACCCAGGTACTCCCGACTCCAGGGCCGGTGCTTTATCCACTACACCACCTAGACACCCCAATACATGAATAGTATAAACAAAATAACATCACTCAAGTATGACTAATACTTTGCCATAGCATGGTGATGATAATACAAGCTCTGGCAGGTTCCCCTATTTGAGGGGTATGGGTTATTAAGTGCCTGAAGTATAAAAGTCATCTTTTTTTTCACCCTCAGAGAACATAAGATCCAATTTGGCAATGCCATGTGCCAAACTGAAAATAACTACAATGAATGTTAATAGAGTTCTGAGATAAGGAAAGGGAACACCTATACCATATAATTTAACAATTAAATTACTTTACAAATGTCATTTTATTTGATCTGCACAATTCTGTAAAGTTGGTGCTATGATTATCTCTACTTGGCAATTAAGGAAACAGAGGCAGAGTTGCTAAGATCTGCCCAAATCACACTAGTCACACACAGACACTCTGCCCAAAGCTAATAACTGAGGTTATATTTGAACTCACGCATTCTTGAATACAGACATACCACTCTATACACCTGCCTAGATTGGAGGGTAGGAGCACTGGGTTGGAAGTGGTATCAAGGAAGGTTTCAAAGAAGAAATATAACTTAAAAGGGGGGTGGAGGAATGAGTGGATTCTTATAAGTTAAGTAATCAAAAGATTTGAACAAACAATTTTTACAAGAAGTACAAATGATCAATCAATAACAAACATTCTATTAAGGGTCTACTATGTGCCAGACACTGATCAGAAACTACAAAGGAACAGCTAAGGTGGCACAGTAGATAGAGCACTGGCCCTGAAGTCAGGAGGACTTGAGTTCAAATCCGGCCTTGGATACTTAATAATTACCTAGCAGTATGACCTTGAGCAAGTCACTTAACCCCATTGCCTTGCAAAAAAACAAAAACAAAAAACCCCAATCACACACACACATACACACACACACACACACACACACACACACACACACACAATATATATATATATACATACATATATCAATAATAAAGCATATCAATTCATGAATAAGAAGAGAAATACAAATTAAAACTACCCTGAGGTTTTACTTTATATCCACTAATCAGACAAAGCTGATAAAGAACAGAACTGATTAATTTTGGGTGTTTTATAGGAAGACATCAGAGCACCAACATCTCTGGAAAACAGTCGGAATTAACTGGAGAAAAGACTCTCAACTATTTTATATTATCTGATTAAATGATCTCACCAGTAGGCATATACCCCAAGAAGTTAATGACAGAAAAAGAGATCCTACAGATACTACTGTCTCCAAAACAACAGTCTTTGTGGTAGCAAAAGATCAAGAAGGAAAGTGAGCACTTTTCAAGTAGAAAAATCCTCATGAGATTGCAGTATGAGAATATAATAGAATATTAATGCATTGAGCAAAGGATTAATATGCTTGTAATAAACAGATGAAGAACTATAGAAATCAATAAAGAATAATGAAAGCAAAACCAAATATATATATATATATATATATATATATATATATATATGTATGTATGTATGTATGTATGTATGTATGTATCAGAGGTTCAGTGGAAGGAGCATTGGGCTTGAAGTCCAGAAGATCTGAGTTCAAATTTGTCCTCAGATGATTCTGAGCTGTGTGATGTTGGGCAAGTCATTTAGCCTTCATTTGCTTTAAACCAATGGAGAAGGAAATGGCAAACTATTCCAAGATCTTGTGAAGAAAACCCTATGGACAATTTGGAGTGCTAGAATCCACATGGTCATGAAGAGTCAGATATAACTGAACAACAATAACAATAACAATGTAAATAACAGTAATATGCTTCTGGTCCCAGATTAAACGATAAAACAGACTTCCTTCCTCTTCATAAAGAGGTGGGGACAAAGAATACAAAGAGCAGAATCTACTGGCAAATATTAAAAATGTTTGTTCTGTTTACTGCTTTTGCTTAGCTGTTTTTTCTGTGCTATAAGGAAGCATTTACTGAAAAAAGGAATTCTCAGGGAATATGTGGAAAAAATATCATAAATATTATTTTAAAAGAATAGGATAGAAAATGCAGGGAATATGGAATAAGGGGAATGTCAAATAGTTATAATACCACAAAAAATACAAAATTAAAATTACTAATTCCTATTAATTATTAATATTTGCTTAATCATGATAGGTAGAAGGAAGAGGAAAATATCAAAATATCAGAATGCTAAAATATTCCCCCTTCCTCATTTCTAAAAATTGATTGTTTTTTTAAAAATACGTTTTCCCCCTTCAGTCTGAAAACACTTTAAATTGTCAGGTTTATAAAAGAATCATGAAATTGACAATCATAGTCAATACCATTTTAATTACAGGATAAAGACAAGAAGAAAACTAATGAGTTATTTAAAAAAAGCCAATAACAATTATATTCATGATATAAGGACAATTTAGCATGTGAAAATCCATTATTCAGGCAAAAATTCAGTGAAAACTCACTAATCCTCTTAAATTTCTGGTAACAATGAAAAACTGAAATATTACAATACCTCTATCCTCAAGTGGATTGCTAGCAAGGTTAATTGTGTGAAGTCCTGAGTTGGGATTATGGGCTAGGGCATTGGCCAGTTTTTGTGCAAAATCTCTGAAAGTGAATAAAACAAGTATGGATTAAATATTAATACAGAATTTTAAGGCATTAATACAGTAACTGAAGCAGAGTGGAATCTATTTAGGGAGTTCATAATCTTAATGTTAGCCTTACCACATCTTAGGGAACACTTGGCATATCATATAAATTTCCTCACTGGGAGGCTTCATAAACTTTTCTGTGACCAGAAAAGGATTCCTTAGAATTAACCAGAAAGCCATTTTAAGAAAAGGCAATTCTGCTGATGAAAAATGTATGAGTTCAAAAAAAGAAATGATACAGTGTGTAAACTAAGAAAAGTATTTCTTTCTTTAAAGTTTCTGGTCTTATCCTTAAATTAAATAACCAATATGATTATCTCCTTAGGTTATTTCTGTTTATTGATTTTATTTGGTGCCTGTGTGTTTCTTTATTCCAATACTAAACCTGGTTTTTCTGAAAATTACTAGTAGGTTGTTCACCATATTTGATTTCTCATTCCACGAACTCCTAATGAATGCAAAGCTGATTGCTTTAATTGTTGAATCTAAAGGCTAAAATTGTAGCTTTTACCAGCACCATAATTTATCATAAAATCAAGATCATTATTTTAGTTATGTTTAGCTTCAAATAAAGCATTAAATGTTTTGATTAAGAAACTCTCTCCTTCTCCCACTTTGTGGTATTATAGTTCTTTGTTCCAATGAATTCAACCTTTTTAAATATCATGACCTGGATAAAGTCCATTTAAATGAATACTAATCATGAAATGAAGAGTATCTGAGTGTTGATGTACCAAAGGAGAAGACCAGTAAAGACTTATTAACAGAACAGAGAAAATGAGGATGAATAATATAGCAAGTGAACCCAAAGTATCAGGGGACATCAAATACAAAGTGTTGGATGATTTTAAGTGTTTAAAAAAATAAAGACTTTCATGACATTGAAAGAAAGAATATGACTGGCTTACTCCTAGGAAAAAACACATCTCCCTCACAGGTTTGCATTTCCTGAAGGTATAAATAAGTGGGGATTGAGGGACATTTTAAAAAAAAAGAAGTATTCAGATAAGTACTTACGTTCTAAGCCCGGCATTTTCTAAAACCAATTCTTCCAATCGATTGGACCTACTCACCACTCTCAAGATTTGTTCGCAGACATCAGTGGACTGTAACAGAAACATTCTGTGACTATTCCATAATGCTAGATAAAATGCTGCATTGCAAAATATGCCAGTCTTTTGAAAATCTTAAAGTACTACATAAAAGTCAGATATTATTAGTCAGTGTCAAAAAATTAATGCACAGATTAAAATAAGGGACATGGAATTCTATCACAGTGATTAGTAAGCTGAGTTTACTGTTGAATATTCTATGCAAAAAAGAGAAATGCAAATTAAAAATCTCAAGATTCAATTCATGTTTAAATTGAGAAAAATGACAAAATCCAAAATAAGGCAAATATTAGAGGAATTGTGGGAAAATAAGCATTCAGATGGTGGAGCTGTAAATTTGAATGGACAATTCTGAAAAAACAAGTTGAAACTATATCAGAAATATCATTGAACAATATATATCCTTTGACCAAAGGATATTGCTATAAGGCATATATCATAAGGAGGTCAAAGAAAAAAACTTGATAAGGTACAGGTATAGGGTACAGATATAGGTATAAGAATAGAGAAGAATGTGCTGATAAATGTTTAATAACAGTAGTCTGAGAAAGGAAAGGGGTAAAGAAAAAAAGGTGTTTACATAATACCTGTCAGGCTCTGTGCATTATTAAACAGTTTCTCCATCATTGTCTTAAGTCAATAAAGCAAACAAAGCCCTGACATGTAGCAACTGCTGATTTTAAAAATGGGAAATTCTCATACTGAAAATATTCATGGGTTCCATTATGCCCCTGGGTATGGGATAAGTATATGTATGTACATGTGTGTATCTACCCACACATTTGTATGTGTTTACATGTAAACATACATGCATGTTTAATGATATCCCAAAAGTCTTAGTGGAGCTTTAAGCTTTAATAGCTTAAAACTTTATC
Source organism: Macrotis lagotis (assembly GCF_037893015.1). Lineage (NCBI taxonomy): Eukaryota > Metazoa > Chordata > Mammalia > Peramelemorphia > Peramelidae > Macrotis > Macrotis lagotis. Next base: position 504,349,829 of record NC_133666.1, read on the forward strand.
AACCCCTCTGGACGCCTCTAAATATATATACTTAGAGACAACACTTCTTGTGGATACCAAGGAACTGAGGAATGGCAAAACAAATTATATTACAATAATATATTATTATTGCATTATAAGAATAATTTTGAAAGACCTGTATGAACTGATCCAAAATGAAGCAAATAGAATCAGGAGAACAAATCATACCAACTATAATCATGTAAAGGAAAAACAAGACTAAAAAACATCATAGTTCAAATCAAGGCTATATCCAATATTGATTTCAAAGAATCAAAAGATAGGGATGCAAACCAAGAGGATGGGGAACAAAAAAGTGATAGTGTATTTTTGCAAACAGAAAGTCTGGTAAAATCAAATAAAACTGGATCTCTGCCAGTCAAATGTTTATTAGGAATGGCCAATATACTTAATTGTTTTACTTAACTGTATTTTGCTGTTGTTACTGTTGTTACAAGGGAGTCTTCTATTGGTTGGGGTATCACTTGGAAGTGACAATAATGTTTTAAAAATTAAATAAAAATATATATGTCTGTATCTGTGTGTATGTGTACACACACACATACACACACACACACACACACACACACACACACACACACACACACACACAAACAGGAGTATATTTTAAAAGTTGAAATGTACCACAGAGAATATGGATCTTTAAGAGTGCGCGCGCGCGCATGCACACACACACACACACACACACACACACACACACACACACACAAACGAATTTAAAATGCAGACAGGAAAGAAGGAAAATAAGATAACAATTGCAACTAAGGGGGCTGGGGGGAGAGGAAGCATAAGGGTAGGGAAGGAGAAAGGTCTATGATACTTTGTATATTTGAAAGGAATAACAAGTTGAGTTTAGTAGTTTGCAGTTTCATGAGCAATCTTTTTTTAACAGACTACATTATAGAAATCTTATTTTATTCCACAAATTATTTTTTTAAAGAAGAGCTGCCATAACAATTAAGTGTCTATGACTATTTTACTGGGAGGGGGAGAAAAATCTAGACTGATACTTTTAATAGTTTAGAGAGCTCTATACAATCTCCCTCTACTGATAAAGATTGACAAAATGTCAGTATTTCACAGTTCTCTAGGGTTATGGTGGCAAACTCAAATAAAAATGGAACCCTGCCAGCCAAATATTAACTAAAAAAACCACAAATCAATTATTATCGATGTTGTAATATATGCTTATTTATTTTGCTAAATATTTCCCAATTCCACATTAATCTGGTTACAATTCCACTCCAAAGTTATGTGGGCTGGAAGTTTGACATATTCCAATCCAGGGTACTGAGAGATTAAATGTAACAGAGTCAGAGAAAAAACTTCAGCTGAGATAGTCTCCACTTTAGGGTCAGTCTTTTATCCATTACACCGTACTTGCTTCCTCAGTATCTATGTAAATGTTTTAAAGTGGAATATTTAGGGCTAAACAAAAATAAATGAATGAATGAATGAATCTCTGTACACCTTACTCAATATGATAATTAATGTGGCTTTATTTGGAACACCAGTTCCAAAACGTTATGGTTCATTGCCTTGTATGATCACATTGACCACAGGATTATTAATCACTGGAACAATGCCTAAAACTTGAAAAAACTCAACCTAATATCAAGGGTAGAGACATATCTCTCTGAAAAAGTAGCTTAGAAGTATACATTCAAGAAGAACATGGGGGTGGGGGAGGGAAGCAAAAATGGGAGAAAATTGTAAAATTCAAAATAAATGAAATCTTTCTAAAAAAAAGAATAGTGCCTGACCATTCCTATATGCTGTCTTATTCCATCCCAATAAATCATAATTCTATCCTATGAATTAAACTGCAATTCACAGTTATCCAGTCACAAAAGAAACAGATCATAGAAATTCATTATATTTGAGCTTGAAAATGCAAATTACATTATGTTGATTCTCAAATTGTCACCCCCTTTTGTGAAAGAAACTGTTCTTCTATATTGTCATAATAAAAATTGTTAACTCAGAAGGACCTGACAGGAATTAATCTAACTTCTAAAACCAAATATATAACTATGAAATCTGGGATACTCTCAAGAAGAACCTGAAACAAACAGGGATCCAGAAGCATATATTTATTTCACGGGTAAAACAAAACTCCAAAATATAAGAGATTAAAGAAACTATTGAACAAAGTTGAGCCAACTTCTTTTTAAGACTTTAGTGTTCAAGCAGCATAATATGGTAAATTATTATAGAGTTATTTGTTCAACAAAATTTATTAAATGCCAAGTATGTATAAGGCACAGTGACTGATAAGAAAATGATTCAGATATGGCTTGTACCATCAAGGGATTCAGTATTTTTAAAAAACTGGGTATTTACACAACTGATAATAATATGAGGTAGAATATGGCAAGAGTATGCTAAATTCCAGTTACTGTGTTTGGTGAAACAAAAGAAATAAAAAGGGCAACCATTTTACATGGAAATCAAGTTGAATTCAACAAAATTTATAAAGTATCTAAAACAAAAAAGCCTTGGCTAGAATATACAGTAGAAGAAGGCATATAAGCAGAATAGGTAACTTGGAGCCAGAATAAGTTAAGAAATTTGCATTTTATCCTACAGGCAAGAAGAGAACCATCAACAAATTTTTAAATGAGAGTAAAAGTTAGAACTTTGCAATAAGAAAATTTAACAATTTGATAAAATATGGATTAGAGAAAATATGAGAATTGGAGACAAGGAAGATGATACAACAGATCAAGAGATAGGTTATAAAGGTATACATTAAGGTCAAATACATTAACCAATATGTATATTACAAGAGAAATTAGAAACCCATTAAAAATCCCATATAAACAATAAAGATAAATGTAAAGTGTTAGGAATATAATTTGAGGAAGAATTTTTGAATAAGGGTCAGTTTTGATCAATTTTGGGGGTTTTTTTTAAGTAGTGAATGTGATAGGGGCAGCTAAGTGGCACAGTGGATAAAGCACCAGCCCTGGAGTCAGGAGTACCTGAGTTCATATCCAACCTAAGACACTTAATAATTACCTAGCTGTGTGGCCTTGGGCAAGCCACTTAACCCCATTTGCCTTGCAAAAACTTAAAAAAAAAAGTAGTGAATGTGGTCCAAGACAGATGGACATTCTGAGTGAACATGGAAAGGATAAAGTCTCAGAAGTAATACTAAGCACCGTTAGAGTGTAAGTATATTAGCAAGCAGTGAAGCTAATAAGGTAGTAGATATGAGTTATAAGAGTGATATAAGAGGGGAAAAGGAGTCACTTACATATTTGAAATACACATGTGATTCAATAGTAGTGGAAATATGGGGGAAGTAGATTATCCTAGCAGATATATCTCAGAGAGATTGGAACAGAAAGAAACTGGAAGAAAAAAGATCAGCTAGGAACCTAGACAAATAAGGGCATAGGGAGAGCAAAGCATAAATCAAAAAAAACATGGAGGTAGAAATAGATGCATAATGATCTGAAAGCAGAGGTCAAGGGAAGATTAAAGTAAATTAATGACTAAGGTTGAGGTTCTGAGAAATTTAGGCAGAAACCATTTGATTCACCTTTAAATAAAGCAATTTTTCTCGTAACAATTTATACAGGAGAAAAACAAAGTTCAGATATTTACAGGGAGCAAAAATAATAAGTTTTGGAGTGAGACATGAACTCAGTTCACCTGATTCCAAATTCAACACACCTTCCATTAATAAGGACTTCCTAATGTGGTTGAATAGAGATTTTCAAAATTATTACTGTTGCTCTAAATACCTTTTGCTCTTGAATACACTGTTAGGATAACAGAATATATGCTTCAAATGGGTTTTATTTCTTACATTTGCAGTGTACTAACAGATTATTCTCCAAAAGATTCCCACAACTTAAAATTTCTCTAATAAGCTAAAGAGGTTTTTTCACAACCCTACCAGAAATGAATTTTATCATTTTTCCTAATAGTATGAACTGTAAAGCTGGTTTCCCTTCAAATTAGATGGACTCTCCAGGATAATGCAATTTTCTTTAGACCAATGAAGACTCCTATGCTAAAATTATCAAGGAAACAATATGATCTTGAATGCTTTATGATGATTTTAAGTCAATTTTTCCAGCATTCATTCATCCTCTTTTAGTTGTGATATGAATTAAAAAATATGGATAAGACTCAAATAGGAAATAAGTTCCTTCTCAACTTTAAAGCAATACTGAAAATTGAGTTTCAGTTTTTCTGTAACCTTTGTCATAAGCTAATATACCTTTCTGGAACTTCACTGACTTGAGTCACAGATTGAAGAACTGATCAAAATAATCTTTATGTTTCTTTCAGTCTCTAAATCCTATAACACTATATCTAATATTTTAAATCTCAGATAATTTAGTGCTACTCCATGAATTAATAATACTTGAATAATGAAGGCATGTGTTTGTTCTCGTATTTTGCTGATATAAAAATAATCATATTTTCACATAATTTATAATAAGAAACAGTGTGGTACCATAGAAAGAGTGCCAACTGTGAGGGTCCAGGCTTGAATCCCAGCTGTGACTTACTTTTGGAGTGAAACTTGAGCAAGCCTCAACCCCTGGGCCTCACTTTCCTCATTTGTAAACTTGAGGTTGGGGGGGAGAAAGAAGGAGCTGGTCTAGCTGGCATCTAAGATCCTTTAATTATAAACACCTTCCCCTTATCAGTGTATTTATTTTTCACCAAGTGGTTTCAAATACATTAATTCACTTTTATCTTCATAACAACCTAAGAGAGGTAGAATAGGTATGACTTCAAAGATAAGAATTTAAGTGACACTGACAAAGTCAAATGGTGGCGATGTCAGCTGAAAATTCAGGTTTTCTACCACCTAATACAGAGCTTATCACAGTGCTGGAACATAAAAGGTATTTCATTTTTGCTGTTTGTCCTGCATTATTGAAGAAGACCATGACATCATGACAAGTACATGAACTGGGTTTAAGGGGGGGGGAATGGATGTGCTAAGTCACCCCTCATGTTCTCCTCTGGAGCCATCTGGGTCCAGTGGTCAGATATGAATTAGGTCAACTGGAGATGGCCCTGGATATGATGCAGTCAGGTTAAGTGATTTGTCAAAGCTAATAAATGTCAAGTGTCTGAGACTGGATTTGAACTTGAGTCCTCCAGACTCCAGGGTCAGGGTTCTATCCACAGTGGAACTTAATAAATCTTTATTGACTGTCTTTTTGCCTTTAGTATCTAGGAATAGAAATGAAAGGGCTGTTTCAGTGGGTGATTTGTTTTTTCTTCTTTCTTTTTTTCTTGGGGGGGTGGTTTGAAAAGCAATCAGATTAAGTGACTTTTCCAAGGTCACACAGCAAGTAAGTATCAATTGTCTGAGGGGGAGATATGAACTCAGGTCCTCCTAACCCTAAGGTCAGTTCTCCATTCACTGCCACACCTAGCTATCCCCTGGGTAATAATGGAAAGAGAATAATGTGCTATTTCTGGATGTGTTGATACAATCACGGTTAGATAAAAAAAATCTGGGTCCAACTCCAAAGCTTGGAATTTAGATGGGCCCAACAGAACCCTTCTTGAAACTTAACTGTTAAAGAAAAATTTAGGTAGCAGAAAGCAATAGACCAAGGAGACACTATCCTTGGATTAGTATCCAATCTTTCCTTCCTGCCAATCCCATTTTCCCCATTCCAGACTTCACTAATGGGATGCATCTGTTGCCACCTGCAGGCTCCACACTGACCATATGCTAGGCAAACCTCCTTTCCCAAACCAAACTATGCAAAGATGATTTGTCTTAAGAGTTTCTTTCCTCAGTTTCAAAAAACCTTTTATCTCTGTTGCCTTTTTTATTGTCATGTTGATTGTCTCTACCTGTTATCTGATTCTCTGCATCTCCTAATTCTGTAATACCTGAGTTTTCTGGTTCCTCAGACTCCATGGGCTGAACATCCACCCATTACTGTACTCATTTCCTGACTTTTGCTCCTAATTTAGCTTGGGTTTTCTGAGTCATGACTTCCAATTCTATTCCTATGATTCTTCACTGCCTCCAGTCCTCACAAGCAAGTTGCATATCCATTTCCACTCAAGATTCAAAAACACAGTTCTTGTACCAGTCCTACTTTTAGCAAGGGGCATGAATTCATTAGAAACCAGAGTGATGTCCTATGCCGGCTTCCTGGTAAAAGTCATAAAATCTTCAAACAAACCCAAATATTCATCACCTGCACTCAGTGACAGCAACAATATCATCAATTACAAATGGCCAAATTTCACTATCATATCTTTCTCTTAATTCCAAAGTCCCCTTATTTTATATCTTCTGGGAGCTAAAGACACTTACGGGGGCCATCAAAGTGGGGGCTGGGGTAGTTATTGGCTATTATGGATTATGGATAAATATACATTTCACTACCACTACCTAAAATAATTCAAGTATTTTGACCTCATTTTATTTTATTGTGGAGTTCACAGCATTTACATTGGTTAAATATAATACTGTGTGTTTGCACTTACACACACACACACACACACACACACACACACACACACACACAATATAAGCCTCGGCTGAAAAACTAATGTTAATTATTATTATTGAACCAGATCAACTTCAACATATGCAAAAGGGCCTATTCAAAAAAAAAAAAAGGAAGCTATGATAGGAATGTAAAATCTGTTTTTTTCTGTACCAGCTGCACAAACGTAACCCTTATAGTTTTTGCCAACTGGATGTAGCTTCCTGTCTAATCTAAAATTGCCTGAAGCAGCTAAAAATCCTAAGCTAAAGCACTTTTCTGAAGCCATCTCACATTACAGGCTTTGCAGAATGCTTGGCAAGTCATTTCTAGAAAGGGTAACAGATGCAAGTTTCTTGTAGTGAGGGGTAAAGAAAATCACCTTTTTTGACAATCTGAACAAGTAAGGCAAAACTGACACTGAGATTTTCTTTTTTAAAAAAAATCACTTACCAATTTTAGATCTTTAGAGGATAGCTTTGTGAACCATTGATTGTATTCCAGAGCAGCAACGATAGGTATTAAGTCCTCTAGAAGGAGAAATATGAACAAATTTTATACACAAAATTTTTATACAGTCACAACACAGTCCTTCTACTGTACAGGTTGTGATTTTATTTTCAATCAGACATTCACGTTTGCTTGATATTTTTACTATTATTTACAATAGGGACATCAAATCAAAATGCTTTTGGCAGCTAGAAAATTTAATTCATTTTTCTGACAGATGAATTCTGACATCTATCTGCATCTTAAATCCAGTCTACAAGGGATACCTACATGGGTAGGAGGTTGAACTAAGTGACCCTTAAGGTCTCATTCAACTGAATTCATTAGATAAAATGAATGGAACTGGAATTAACCATCTTATAGTCCTAGGAAAGTTTATTAATTTTAATTCCATCTTGACCAACCCTTTGTTTCTAATTCTTAGTATCTTCATGCAGGCTATTAATTTGAATGGTTTCCTCTCCAGAAATATTCTAAATGGTACAAAAGAACAACTTGCCATTCCAAGTCAGGGGCTTGAGGTTCTATCGCACTTGGTAGTTGATAATAAGGAAATATAGTAGATAATACACTAGATCTGGAGTCAGAAAGACCTATATTCACATCTCATTTCAGACACCTAATAAATAATTAAATACTAGTGACTTTTGGCAAGTCACTTAAATCTCCACAGTACTCACTTTACTCTTCCACAAAATGGGGTCTAAAAGCCTGCAATACCCACCTTGCAGAATCCTTTTGAGGCTCAGTTGAGTTAATATATGTAAAACATTTTAGAAATCAAAGTACTAAATAATTGTCAGTGGTTGTCATTATGATTATTAATTACCATTCAGCTGCTGTAGAATTACACATGAATCCTTCCCTCACAGTTCTGTGTGCCAACCACCCATTTCTACATCCTGTACCTTTTACCTACAGAGGAAAATTTTTTTCTCAAAGCAAAAAGGGAGCCAATTTTTATTTACAGAGTGTCCAAGAATGCATATCATTGCCTGAAGCATGATCCTTCCCCTCCCTGCCTCTCTGCCCCTCCAGGAAAAACTTATCACCAAGAAACTCATTCTAATAGACACTGCATTGGCTCTGGACCTCACACCTCATCAGTACCCTCAGTAGACTGTGCCCCTCTGATTGAGAGACAGAACAACAACAACAACAACAACAACAACAACAACAACAACAACAACAACAACAACAACAAAAACGAAACAAAAAACCATGGAAAAAAATGTCCTCCCCAAGGTCCCATTTAAAGAGGTTTCAGAAGCACAGCCAATTCTCTTTCCTGCCAGCTGCACTCCTTGGATTTGATTCTGCCATCATCATCATGCCCCTAATGCAAAGTACCATCTCCCTCCCCCCATCATGTCCTTCTGTTCCCCATTTTCAGGTTTCTTTTGTGTCATATTCCCCTATTAAACTGTAAGCTCCTTGAAGGCAGTAACCGCCTTTTTTTTTTCTTCTTTCCTTAGCACTGACAGCTTGAAAGACATTAGGTATTTTTAAAAATTATTTCTATTATAGCATAAAAATAAGTAAAAAGCTCTATTAATTTATGTTTCCTTTCAGGATTCAATTATTTATACAACATACTTCTGCTCACACAATCAATTATCTAATATAATTTTGCCTTTGTGAATGAATAGGGATTCTGATACCAAAAGCATCCTTCACATTTATTTGAGGAGCTGATCCTCTATGGACCGTGGCACCTCCTCACTGTCTGTGTCCTTTTCTCAGAGCCTCACCTTGATAAGGTGCTCCAAAAGTGAGCTACCACTGCCTCCGCACAAGTTCCAGCTGGTACAGTAGAGGGGCCCCAAAGGCTCCCTTCATTCATGACCACTCTCCTGTGGTTCACCATCCCAGCTCCACCTTTGGCAACCTGCCCTGGTCCTGTCACATTCCACGATTACTTCAGCCTGACAAGTTCTGTGCCCGGGCAGCAATAGCTCTTCAGAACATCATTAGTGGGGATTCTATTCTGCTGTTTGATGTGAAGTGTGACAAGTGGGTCTCACAGAAACAGCCTCTCAGAAATTAAATAAGCCTTTGTTAGCAGTGTCAGCTCTTAACACCACGAAGGCTCTCAACTCACTATGTGGCCCAGAACCTTCTATATGAATTTCATGCAAAGAGACTTCTGAAAGCCAACTAGTTCTCTCAGAATGACAAGTCAGTCTTTAAAAAATAAGTTAATATAAGTATATCAAAATTGTCTTAAACCATCTAGAAGACTCAGACATTTGGATGATTCAACTTAACATCTAAAGATGTATCTGTAACATGAGACAATGTGATGTGAATGAAAGAGCATTGGATTTTGAGTCAGAAGATGCAGGTGCAATAGAAAATTGGCTACTTTGGGCAAATTATTTGTTCAAGTCTCAATCTCCTCATCTATAAAATCATTGGAGCGGGGGGGGGGGGGGGATGGAAACAGGTGATTTTTCTGAGAGAACAGAAGCTCTAACAGTCTCTGAGGATGATGAAGTTAAAATTACATCTTTTCAATGACTTCCTCTACATACACAGTTTAAATCTCTCCTGAATCTCTAGCCTGGAACTTCCAACCAACTGAAGGGCATCTTGAACTGGGCTAGCACCATCAGCACCTCAAACTAAACATGACCAAAACTAAATCCACCATTTTCTCCTCCCAACAACTAGAACTTGCTTCTCCCATAGTTTGCTAATGTCTGTTTAAGGTAAACCCATCCCCAGTGACTACCCAGAAATATAAAGACTTCCATCAGTCTTTGCAACATCTTTCTTCCTCATTCCCTACATACAAACACTTAAAAGTCCCGTCAATTTTATGCACAAATTGGTTTTTTTCACTCACACTGCTATCATTCTAAAGTTCAAGGACAGCATTGTCACTTGCCTAGATTACTATAAAATATTTTTGCCACCATAATGTACTCCTTTGTTTTTTTTCCAATTATATGTAAAACGTTTTTAATATCCAATTCTGTAAGATTCTGAGTTCTACATTTTTCTCCCTCCCTCCTTCTCCTCTCCCCATGATACAGGATATACATGTACCATTATGTTAAACTTATTTCCACATTTGCTATGGTGTGAAAGAAGAACCTATTAACCTATTAACCACCTATCTAGTCACTCCTTTGCTCCAACTAATCACCTTGACAAAATAATTTTATGCATGGGGTCTCACTATGTGATCAAGACGACTAAGAACACTAAAGAACCTCTTCAGAAAGTTCTCATTTTTAGCAAGTGGACCTTGTGCAGATCTCTACATAAAGTGAGGGTCAGTGGTAGAGAAAATGAACATGCAGGGGCCTAGAAGAACAAACCAAAGGGGGGTATGCAAGGTGGGGAAATTGGGAACTAGACACAGAACCAATATGCAAGGTGGGGGAAAGGTGGAGGACAATACACACAGGGACTGAACACATCTGCAGGTGGGCTGAACAGGGCAATGGTTTCTTCTTTTTGGCAGCCTCAAGCATAGCTCCTAATCTGGCAGTGGCAATGGAGGGAATGACTTCCCCATTCTGTTTCTTTAGCTTGGGAGGGGTTTTTTTAAAAAAAGAATTTTAGGGGTTTATTTTGAGGGGGGGGGAGGAAAGAGGAGAATAGGGAAAAGAAGGGGAGAGGAGGAGAGAGAGAGCAGTACAAAAGCCAACGTAGTGGTGTTTTTTTAGGAATATAGATTACTTACCTTCCTGGATGAGTTATTTTTCTAGTTCACATCTTAGTCACCATACTATCATGAGACTTTCTTTGCTTAAGTTCAGGTCCATTATGACCACTGAATTCCCTTTATTTATCAATCAAAGGGAAAATGTCTATGGAATGACCTGTTTTCATATTATTTCTTAGTGCCTTTTTTGTTGTTGGGGTGGGAGTGTGGGGATATAATCTGTGATTTTACTGGTTTAGAGAACTTCTAGAGAAGAGCTCCTTCTATTAATATAGATGTTCAGTAAATTCTTAGTTTTAGGGAGATTAGATTACGTGACTTACCCGGGGTTAGTTGGTTTGCATAAGAAACAGAACTTAATGATTTGTTTCCTTTTCTAGATATTTATAAACTAATTTTTAATAAAATATTCTAAAAGTTTTTTGGCCAGAAATGAAAGCTATCCTTTAACTTCATTTAAACAACATTAAGAAGTACAGTATTTCAACACACTTAAGAAATATTAAGTTCATGAAGTACTTACCAAATTTCTTTCAATGTGTTTTATGAAAGTATGAAAAATATCTTCCTTATCGTACAATAATAGTATTTAAAAACTGGTAACTCTCAAGTCCTTAGCAAACACTGTATTATAGGAAAACCAAACTAATGGCAAGAAATTGATAATTTTTACTTAGATAAGTAACTGATTTCCCTTAGAAAAAAATATCGTGCAGATATTTAAAAATGGAACTACTATATTCAGTATAATACAAATACACAAAGGAAAATTTAATATAGTTTGGTTCCCATAGTAAAATAATCTTTAAAAAAAGATTAATAAATACATTCACATGTTGAAAATCATGCTATATAATCATAATCACTCTATCTCTGTTTCTCTATGATACTTTCAAACACACAGATGTGTTCATACAGGTCTGTATACACTCACATTTAGTTTGAGTTCTTTGGAATGAAAGTTTTAATTTATTATTCATGAAAATTTCATACTGACCTCCCATCAGAACCATGAACTAAAACAACAAAGTCAGCAGAAAAACAGATTTATGAGACCATATAAAACCACAGCAAACCAAACTACAATTCCCAACTCCCTTCTCTAACCCAATTCAAAACAAGAAACTTCCTTGGGAGTCTACAGACAACCCCCATAGGCTGTTTTTTGAAGACTGCTTTTTATAAGTTATATAGTTATTTAAACTCAAATGAAATAAGATATGTAAAGTGCTGTACAAAACATCTTTCTTTATTATCAATCACCAGATAAGTCTGATATATTCCTTCAAAAAGCATAACACAGGTATGGGAACACAAGTACATTAGTATATTGTTGGTAGAGTATGGATTGGTCTAATCATAAAGGAAAGCAATGTGGATTTCTTTAACTAAAAAAACAGTCCTTTGATTTGGAGAACTCACTGCTAAGTTAAAGGTCATTGAACAAAAAACATTCACATTCATGCCAAAATATTCCAACCAGCACAGAAGCAAAGAACTGGAAACAAGAGAAATGATCAAAATACAAACAGAAGAAGAGAAATGTAATGGGATATTACTGAAGAGTAACAAGAGCAGAGCATTCAGAGAAACATGAGAATATCGGTACAGAATGAACCAAAGAACTAATGAAGCAAGCAAAATGAAGGAGGAAATAATCCCAGAAATCTGTGTAATTATAATGACCAAGCTTGGGAGAGATGAGATGAGATGAGGTTTCCCTTTCGTTTCACTTGGGGAGGGGCAGGGGGTGTGTAGAGGAGGCAGGGGCAGGGGGGAAAGGGCAAATTTGAATGTGGAACAGAACCAATATATAGCCAAGGTTAATGTTAGTTTTGCTAATCAAATTTAGAGGTCACCTCTTCCCCCACTTCTTTTTAAACAAGGGTTGGCTCTGGAAAGGACGGGGAAGGGATATATTTGGAAATTAAGGTAATACAAAAAAAAAAGGAAATATTGGAAAAAATTGTGGACTGACTTTGTATTTACAATACTTTTATTTTCAAATAGTTGTTGTTACCCTTTGTTCTCAAAGAGGACTAAAACAATATCACTATGTTAGATTCTTACGATGTGTTGGATGGTGGCTGATCAGACCAATTCAAACTTGGAATATTCTACCAAAGGCTGGGCATAAACAGACCATGAGAACATCTGGGGTAGATTCTCTAAACATGCATATTCCATGTTTTCTTTGCTCATAGATCACAGTACTCTCTGAGAAGGGCACACCATGCTGGGCAGTCATGTGCCAGTGTCTCCTTGTTGCATAATCAATTTTTTTTTAGGTTTTTTGCTAGGCAAATGGGGTTAAGTGACTTGCCCAAGGTCACACAGCTAAGTAATTATTAAATGTCTGAGGTCAGATTTGAACTCAGGTATTACCGACTCCAGGGCCAGTGCTCTATCCACTGTGCCATCTAGCTGCCCCTGCATAATCAATTCCTTTTTTTAAATAACTAAAACAATGGCATTTAATGGGAACTGGGGGGCATGATTACAATTACAAAGTCCGACACAAAACAAGGATAGAGAGCTGGGTTGGACAGTTACAAAATAAAGGGAAGGAAAGATGGTCCAAAGATGTCTGAGCCAGGCTAACATGGCCTCTCCTGTCTGTCTTGTCTCTGTTCACCCCTTGAGTCCATCTTGCCAGGTCCAAAGTCACCTCTGTCCCCTCCACCCTCGCCCCATTGGAATCCCCCATGGTCCCCTCCTCTGCCTAGGTACCCTCCACGGTCATAGCCACCTCTGCCACCTCTTTGATCATCTCCAAAATTACCACCCATATGAGAGCCTCCAAGTCCTCCTCCAGGTCCATCAGGTTTAGGTACCTTACACTGGTTACACTCATTCCACCAAGAAAAGTTCACATTCTCACATGTGGGATTAGAGCACTTCCAGTCTCCAGCTCACTGCTACCCTCCACCACCACCTCCTCCACTAGGGAATCCTCTTCGGCTGCCACCATCGCTGCCACCACCTCCAAAGCCTCCTGGGCCCATGGGTCCTCCACGCCCATGGCCACCACAGCCATTGCCGCCTCCTCTGTTGAAATCTGCTCTTTGAGTAGCAAAAAAGACTTTAATGGGATTTCCAGAAAATTCTTTGCCATCAAACCAATCAGTAGCTGCCTTGGCAGAAGAGGGATCATCAAATGACCATAGCCTCTCCTTTCAGTTTTCTTTTCTCCCTGTCCGTATGTAAGTTGATCATAAGCTGTCCTGTCTCCTTATTGGTCTTAAAATGCCAATTTGTTTGACATAAACTGGCACAGACTCAATGATAACATTCTCACTCAAACCTTGGATGAAGATGGTATTATCAGAATTATCCTGTTCAGAGTCATGGCATGATCCTTGGTCCCTGGGTCCACCAAATTTATTGAAGCCACCACAGTCACTTCTGCCCATGCCACCTCTGCCTCCATGATCTTGAGGCTCATAGTCACCACTGCTATGGTTGTAGCTGCCACCACCACTGATGCCTCTGCCACCCCATCCTCTTCCCCCATGGTCCTGCTGGCCACCCCCATAGCTGCTGCTGCTACCACCTCCACTCTAGTCCTGGTTGCCATAAGAAAACAGAAGAGTCGACCACAGATGCCTCAATGACTGATGCATAATCAATTCTTAAAAGAGACCTTGAGAGTGTTCTTGTATTACTTTTTCTGATTCCACTAAAATCACTGTCCCTGTGTAAGCACTCCATTAAATAGTCTTTATGGCAATTTGGAATTTGAATAATGTGTCCAGTCCATTGGTGATGTACTCTCTGTAGCAAACTTGGATATTTGGCTGTTTACCTCAAGAAAGGACTTCAGTGTCTGGTGTCTTGTCTTGCCAGGTGATCTTCAGAATCTTCCTAAGATTATTTAAATGGAAGCAATTCATTTTCCTGGCACAGTGCAGATAGACTGTGCAGTTTTCACAGACAAACAAACAATGAGGTCAGCATAAAAACTCTTTGAACTTCAGTTTGGTAGTCATACCTCATCTCCCACATTTTCCTTCAGAGCCTCCCAAACACTGAGCAAGCTCCAGCAACAAGTATGTCGATCTCATTATCAATGGAAAGTATACTGCGCCAAGGTAAGTGAATTTATCTACTTCTCATTTGCTGTAACCAATGGTTCCACTTATGGATGGTATGGATGATGGAGTACCTTCTAATAACAAGAGTTTTTCTTCCTCTCTTCACCATTTCTTATCATTTTGTTAGCTTCTTCATAAATCTGTCTGCACTGAATTAAACTTTCTTCATAACTCACAGACAGCTCAAATTGGGCAAAACTGAACCTTAAGTTAACATGTTGTGTTTATTGTTGCATTCTCCAGTAAAGACTTCATTTTTTTTTTTCAGATTCTTCTTGTTTGGTTTCAAAATCAAGGAGAGATTTCCTGGCTTGTCAAAATATGGATGGCTAATAACCAATTCATATATTGCCTGGGCTCTCAATATCTCCCTCCTGGGGCCAGCATTTTTGGGAATAATACTGTATTTTTAAATTTTCAACTTCATCCCCACCCTTTCCCAAGTAAATCTGCTCTGGGGAAAAAACAATTAGCACAATCAAAAGACAAATCCAAAGAGTCTGACAATAAATATAAAGCTCCACACCCAAAGCCCTACCCCTAGAAAAAAGGGATGAGAGTAGAGCACTCTGTTAGTAGAATTTGGCAATGGTGGACTTTGCAACCTGGAAACAGTCAAGAAAGAGCATAGTCTACAGGTGGGAGGCATTAAATCTGTCATCTACAGTCTCTCCTATCCCAAGGATGAGACAGTTGTGTGGACAATCACAATGCTCATCTATCCAAGTTCAACCCAGGTCATCTAGAACACAGTGCAATGCAACTTCTCCTTTTCTGCAAATAAGAGACTTAGCAATCTTGCTAACATCTTCTTAGAAGACCAGTGTTCTGGTGGAGCCAGGTGGAGGAGGTCCAGAATCTGAGTTCACACACTCCCCAAGGCCTGAGTGATACTGTGATGGGAAATGGTATCCCTCCTCAGAAACTTTTTGTTATCAGGTAGGGCCCATACAATTGGTGGTAAGGGTGATTTAAGGGAAGTTGAGTCCTAGAAAAGACCAATTTGGGTTTGGCTTCAAGGAAGAAAGATCTCAAGACTCTGCTGGAGAAAAGTATCCCATAAAATTAAAAATTAGTTTGGGGGTAAGGAAGGAGAGGCTCTGGGAGAAGCTGAATATCAGGACGGCCAAGATATGGTACCACCACCCCTGCCATTGTCTGGAGAGAGAAGGTGGCCAGTCTTTTAGGCTGGCTTGAATTGAATATATTGACTATCAATACATCTGTAACCTTAACATCTACAAGGCATAAGTACAAAGCATTCAAACAAACTGTACAAAATGAACAAAATTACTTTTGTAACTCTATTTAAATAGAAATAATATTGTGTAAGAGACAGAGGACCAAAGTAGAAAGTGAATGTTAGTTCTAGTTCTGCCCAGTTACAAGCCATATGATCTTGGCTAAACAAGGAATTTAATATCCATGAGTCTTAATTTTTCCATAATGATTTGTTTTGAGGATCAAGTGAAATTGTGTCTGAGAACAACAACATGCAGGGGAAATCCATTTTCATCCTTGCAATTTATGTAACTCTATCCTCCAATCTCTATTTGGGATTTGTACCCCAGCTAGAAACAAGATCATCATTGTTAAAAGACCCTTATAGGGTTGATAGAGATAACATATGATGAAGTTTAACATAACTTCTGACGCTTTAGGAATAAATAAATTACAAGCTCATGTGAGCAGCAGACATACAGGGAAAAAAGGCTGTTATGCACATGTCTACATATAGCAAAACTATGATCTGGAACACTGCTACATGTTTGTATAATATTACCTGTCTGAGTTTGTGGTGAGAGTTGTGGTCATAGGAGTCTAGATAATTTTCCTCTCCTTTAAATAAAAGTTGCATTTTTATTGATTTATAAAAAAAACTATTGCACAACTTGATCGTATTATTAAAAGGAGTTCAACTAACTACCTTAACTATTGAATTGATTATTCAGATTCATTATCATAAACCAGTCAATGACTAACAGAAAGGCCCTATGGATAGATCTTCCCTCAGATATCAGAAAATTAGTCTACTCTCCATTTTCTAACAGTGGCTCTAATTGGTTCTGACTCCACTGAACACCCCTCCCATGAGAAACTGATGACCAAGGTACCAAGCAATTTTTGATACTCCCTACTGTTTGGGGAGGTTAAAGGGGAAGGGAAAGGGAAAGGGAGAGGTTAGAAGGTAGAACAATAAAGTCCTCTCAAAGTCTTCCTTTAAAGAGGGCTTAGAACTTTCTAGGTAACTCCATTTTCTACCAGAGGCTCTATCTGAGTTCCAGCTTCACAGAAAACCAAACTCCCCTGTCTCTCGTTGTTCCCTCTCACCTTTTAGCTTCCTTTTTTCTCTCATCTGCTCCCTTTAGATTCTAAGACCCAAATTTGAGGGAGGGAAGTCTTTCTTTTTCATATTTCTATTCCCAGGACTTTGCACAGCACCTGAATTGAACTGAAATAATCTAAATGTGATGACTATAGTTCAGATCCGTCCTAAGAGACTTCTTAGCTGAATGTCCATTTAAAAGTCTATCTTAATTTTTCTTCTGTCTTAACTTTTTCATCTCTTTAATGGAAATGTGATTGGTCATTCTTACTCTGGTTCATCTGGTCCAGCAGTCTTAATACCTGTATTACCTGGCTGACTGATAATAGATTACCTTTTTAAAAAGTCTCTTCAACTCTAAATTTATTGCTTACATTTTTCATACCTAATTTGGGGCATTCTAGCTGAGAAGAGTAGGGAAGATAATAATCCCATGAATTAGATCCTTCCGTTGAAGATAGGATTTCAATCCATCAGGCAGGAATATAAAATAGTTCGGTAGAACCTTTATTTTTACTGGAACATGGAGAGACCCCAAAATCGGTTTCTCTTAATTCCTATTAAAATCATCAATTCTAAAAGCCAACACAACTAAAGACCAAAGAACAGATGGGGGGGGGGGGCGAGAGAGGGGGAGAAAGAGAGAGAGAGAGAAAATTCAGAACTGTAGTCATGGCCTGCAGTTAAATATAAAATGAAAAATGCAGCACTTCGACCATTTGCTTCCTCTTGGAAGCATAGATCCCAATTTCACACCTGAGTGACTTTAGAGCACAGTAACAAGTGGGATAGGTAAACCTCTATCTTGTACAAGAGCTCAGGCTGCACAATGCAATGTGGGAGCCCATAGCAATGCAACAGCTTTGCTGCTCTCATGCTTCCCCTTCCTATGCAGCTTTGGGATTTCCCACCATGGAGGGAAGGTTTCTATAGATGTTGACTAATTTCCTCCATCCTGGGAAATGGGAGCAGCTTCTCACCATCAGCCAAACAGCAATTTTTGAGTTCTAATGTGCTATACTTCACGGCAGGCTTTTAATTGTCATATGAGCTTTGATCCTAGATGGTAATCATCACTGCTATAGTTGTTATCAGCAATTCAATGAACCCAGTCATCCATCTTTGGGGTAAAGAGCAGTATATTTCTTTTTCTTCAATATCTCTAAAGGTCAAAAAAATGCAGTACTATCACAACGATGTTACTAATAATTCTTTAAAATGAGTGTCTGAAGGATACCCAGATACTCTAGGTCCTGAGTAGGACACCTGCCACCATGACTTAACAGCACAGGGATAACCTAGCATTATCTTCCTTATTCCCTTTCTGCATGGAAACAGAAGAAGTATAATGATTCTGTTCTTCAGAAATGATCCAAATATGAAAATATATAAATAGAAATTGTTTTCTTAATGAGGCACAACAAAGACAAAGTCAAAGTCATTAGCTAAAAGTTGAGAACAGAAACAGAAATCACAACTGCCCCTAGGAAGCTGAATGAAAAGAGTTCCTTTATGAATACCCCCCCAAAAAAATTTAGAAATTTTAAAAAACAAGACTTGTTCAGAAAAAAATAATGACTTGTTTAGACTCTAAACAGGATTAGAATTCAGGTTCTATCTACTGTGTTAACAACTTGCCAAATTAAGAAAAGTAATATCATCTGATTTTAGGAGAAGTCTAATTCTAGAAATACAACATGAAATTGCCAGGCTTTTCTTGAATCAACTCACTACTTTTATAGACCACCATAAAAGAAATACAATTGACAGTCTTTCAGTTTCATTGAAATGGATGATAACTATTCCTATTGAGATGAAGAGATTAAAACCCAATATGAAGACAAAAAAAAACTATTTAAAAAGGTTTTGTGGGCAGCTAGGTGGCGCAGTGGAGTGGTCCTGGAGTCAGGAGGTCCTGAGTTCAAATTTGACCTCAGACACTGAATAATTACTTAGCTGTGTGTGTGGCCTTGGGCAAGCCACTTAACTCCATTTGCCTTGCAAAAACCTTTTAAAAAAAGGTTTTAATTTAAGATGAAGAAAAGACAACTTTTTAGCTTATTACTATAGTACTGCTCTGAAATTGCTTCCCCCAATAATGACTATAGATTTTCTCAAAAAATTTAAAATAAGCATGCAAAAATTATTTTAAAAAAAAGTCTAAATCTTCATTAACTAAATAAATGATCCAATCTAATTAGGATTTTCCACATAAGATTCATATAGACTCAGTCTTCAGGGTAGAGATCACTCACTTTCTCTTTCTCCTCTGCCTCTCAGTTGAAATTGTGAAAACCAATGAAATTTTTTTTTAATAAATGAAACATATCAGAGAATTCATTAGGAACAAAAGTTTTTGACCCAAAATAATCATAGCCACTAAAGTATACTACCATAGAATTAGGACACTTCCAAAAGCTAAATTCTGAAATTAAATAGATGAGGACGATCATTTCCCTTAAATCTTAGAACTAAAAACATATAAGTTCACAGAGAAGGCATGTTTTGTCACATCATATGTCAGATAAATATTTTTACAGATTTTCATGGCCTTTATAAAATAACAAGATGGTTCTTTTGTGAAAAATTTCTCTGAATGATTTAGAAGCTTTTTCTCTTTATATCAAGAATAGAAAAGGTATGAAAGCTAAAAATATTCTGCATTAAAAAAGATTTTGCATACAAAACTTATCCCTTCATTGAAATGGAAAAACAAACTTCTTACAATCAACCAAAACCAAACACTGGTCAAACATCAACTAAACACTATACATAATGTGTGAACGATAAAAATAATTCAATCATAGAGAATAATTCCCACAGACATTTAATGGCAGCAAACAGCTAGAAAAAATACTGGATTGAAGAGCTGGATTTCAGCTCTGACTTAACTCATTCTCTGACCTAAAAGCAAATCACTTTATTTCTCTGGACTATGAATATTTCATTTGCAAAATAAAAAGGTCATACTGGATAATCTCCACTGTTTCTTCCAGCAATAATATTCTATGATTCTCTTTGTGATGTAGTAGTTAAAAATGTTTTGGGGATGAAAACTGCATCTAAGACTGTTAATTTATGGACCAATTGCCACATACAGAACAACCCACTGTATTCCTAAGAAAAGGAATAAAAAGATGGAGTTTTATAT
The DNA here is from genome assembly GCF_037893015.1 of Macrotis lagotis. Taxonomy (NCBI): domain Eukaryota; kingdom Metazoa; phylum Chordata; class Mammalia; order Peramelemorphia; family Peramelidae; genus Macrotis; species Macrotis lagotis. The sequence continues at coordinate 504,370,095 of NC_133666.1, forward strand.
TAGGGGAAAAATGTATACCTCTGTCCTTAGGATGACCTTGATGAGCATAACCCAAACTCAATTTACAGATAATATCAATATCAAGAATGTCACCTTGATGGATAAGAAATATGATGATACATCAGTACCAGTCTGAAAGGAGCTGGTGGCAGGGCTCTTATGAGCCAAGTTTAAACCCAGTGATGCATATCTGAGTCTATGGAGGATTGATGAGAGTAGCTGCTCTTAAAATCTAAGAACAAGAGAAATAGATGCATTAAAAGCAATATATTCCTCTAAACACACTACTGCCTGTCCCCATCAGCCTCTGCCACTCCAAATTATAGTGTAATTACATTTTTAAATGACAACACAGAGTCCTTTAGGATTTCCTGTAGATAATTTATAGCCAGGGCTTTGTGAGGAATGTCCCTGGTGACCCACCAATGTCTAAACTCAAACAAAATGTGGGGGACAAACTTTAAAAAAATTGGGACATCACAGGCAAGTAGGTTCCTATTTATCTAAATATTTCCAACTTTCATCCTCTGATGACAAGGATTTCACGATTACTATCATTATTATTATCATTTTTACCTATTTCACGATTACTATCATTCTCATACTAAAATATCTTTCAGCAACCAAATGATGCACATAACACTATAGAGAGATAAAAATATAAAACAAGATCAATATTCTCTTCCTTAGAATCTAATTAAAATAACCTAGTTCATATAAGACAACAGCACTAATGATCCCACTGAATAGAAGGTACACACTAAAAACAAACACAGACTCTGAAAAGAGGGGTTGGGCCACTTAGATTTGATCACAAAAAATTTCTAAATCTTATCTGGGGAAAATTTCCAATGATAAAGGACTTGACTTGAAAACAGGAAGCCTTGAGATTAAATCTGGTCTCACACAAATAATAGCTCTATAACCCCATGCAATGCAAAGGAATAAAAAAACATATCTACTGGTTTAGTATGTCCTTACTTCACTATGTTGTTGTGAGGAACAAATGAGATATGTGTAAAGTGCTTTTATACCTTAAGCTACCTCCTAAATGCTAGTTATTATCATGATCATCCCAATTTTGATGTTTATATACACATATATACTTAGACACACATATAAACGCACACATGTACATATCTCACTTCCTTGGCTAGCCTAGACAATTCTTTAAAGATAATTATGGAATCCATTTCTTATTCAATAAACATTTATTAAGACTCGACTATGTGCCAGGAAATTTCCTATGTACACCACATACAAAGATAAATTGAAGCACATCCTGCCTTCAAAAGAACTCACAATCTACTGAAAAAAATTAGTATAGACAAAATAAATAAATAGGATATAATATAATAAGTAAGAGATAGATAAAATATTTAGAGAATGAATGTTTTAAAAACAAAGAAAGGAAATATAGGTAAGATAGGTCATTTATACATATATAAACTAATTTAGTATATTCCTGCTAAAGCATTCAAACTCTACTAGACAGAATGCAATTTGTTTGGACTGCCCACGTTGTCTGAATATCAAATGTATGCTTGCCAAAAATACTATCTTACGGAGAGCTCAACACAGGACAAGCACTCACAGGAGAGTCAGAAAAAGTGATGGAAGGGCATTCTCCAGGTCTCTCATACCAGACCAACATGATCTACATTACATGTCCTCATCAGGGAAGGCACTGTTCTCTATGTGCAAAGCAGAATTATAGTAGCTCAAGAGAAACATGAGATGCCCAAATTTACAGAATTCCCCCCCCCCAATCTGAGCCTAACCTGCAGTAGAGCATTTAGAACTCGTACTGTTCTGATCCGTCATAGTCAGACACAATGTAACTTGTCTCCAATATAGTCATGTCATTTTGATCCTCATCAAGATCTAGGACAACAATCAGTATATGCCTATTTCAAGTGATATTTAGTTTTTCCTTCTATAAATTGAGGAAATTGACACATATCTATATCTATATCTCTATATATACATATACAAACTCATATTTCAGCTCAAAATCCCATGATGCTATATTTACAAGTGTCTCATATTTAGCAAGTGCTAAAGAAATTAGAGTTGCTGAACATCTTCATGACTAAGCATTTCTGCACCAATTTATAAAAAAAAACTTTGAAAGTTGCCAAATATTAGTTGAAGCAATCCAAAATATTTCACTATCCCTATAGTCCCATCCCATATCAATATAATCACTTATAAGAACCCCAGCTGGATGAAGTGCATTTCTTCCCCCCCCCTTCAATAACTCGTTTATTTTTTTTAGATTTTTGCAACTCAATAGGGTTAAGTGGATTACCCAAGGCCACACAGCTAGGTAATTAAGTTTCTTAGGTCACATTTGAACCCAGGTACTCCTGACTCCAAAACCAGTATTCTATCCACTGTACCACCTAGCTGCCCCAATAACTCATTTTTAATGAACCACACAGACAATAGCTTACCTAAATTGGGCTTAGAGCAGTGGTTCTTAACCCTCTTTATAACAAGAACTCAGAAGAAGTATTTAAAAATGTTTAACAATCATGTTTCTGAGAGAAAATTTATACACAATTAACTTATAGGCTTAGTCTAGAATATTAACATTTTGTATATCCCTTTCTCACATCTTTACAATAAACAAAAAAATAAATCAAACCCTGATTAGTAGCATTTGTTGTTAAATTTTTTATGATTTATATGTTCATCATAAAAATTTAACAATTGGTTCTTAAGAGTTAGTTCAAGCTGGTTTGAGTATACTTTTGATATGGCAGGCTGGTAAAGTCTATGGACTCTCTGGATAATATTTTTAAATACATAAAATAAAAGATATAGAATAGAGAACTAATTATAATACAGCTACCAAAAACTAATTCATGAACCTTAGGTTAAGAACCCCCACGTTTGAGAATTTCTCCTTAAGATAGGAGAAATATGACAAATACAGGAACAGTTATCATTACCAAGAAAAGAGCGGAAAACAGAAAATAACAAATGAGAAGCTAAACAATTAGGCATTAAGCTCTTGTGCAAGTCTTTTTGTTAAATCATTCCATCTAAGTAAAAACAAACTGCAATCTGAAACAAGCAACAATGATAACCACCTGGATAACTACATTTTTGGTTTAGTTAAATGGAGGGAGTGACTCTCCTGACAGAACAAGTTTGTATGAGAATAATCTGATAACATAGGAAGGGATTTGTCTTGGCAGAGTTCAGATAGTAGGCAAGAAACAGTCTTTTCTTTCAATGATGAAGCAGGGTTTAGCAATTACCAACCATTTCTCTAGACCAGGTATCCTTAACTTGGGGTTGTGAGGTTATGAACTTGTAGATAAACAAATTCATAAGTGTGATAAGTGTGTGTATACACACACACATGCATATAAACATGCACATACATGAAACTACATATACATACACATTTACAAATTTATTTCTCTGTAACTAGTTTCCTTTGTAATCCTAAATCTTTTTATTGAGGCATTTAAAAATATTCTTCTGAGAAAGGGTCACAGCAAACTGCCATGAAAGAAATAAAGGTTAAGAAATTTCTCTTCAGACTAAGTAGCAGAGGCTACTCCCAGGATTTCCTCCCATCATTTTCATGAGAGTGAAAATATGTTGTGTAAAGTGTTGGACCCAGATTAAAATGTAATTGGAAGGATGGACAGAGCACTTGTCCTGGAGGCAGGAGAACCTGAGATCAAATCTGGCCTCAGACACTGGATACTTAGTGGCTGAGTGACCCTGGGCAAGTCACTTAACCCTAACTGCTTCTCCCCTTTCCCCTGGCAAAATGTAACTAGGAGGTAACTAGGTAACAGTGAATAAAGACTAGTACTGGAGTCAGTAAGACCTCAGTTCAAATGCAGCCTTAAATACATATTAGCTATGCAACACTTGGCAAGTCACTTTAACCCCAATTGCCCCCCAAAAAAATATAATTGGAAATTTAAAAAAATACAATACAACATATATAATGTTAATTTGTGATTTTTCTAAGACAAGACATAGCACAAGAGATTTGTTCCTATTTGATTTTGAGACCTCTGGAGAAAGAATCTGAATTAAAGAAGAATTGCATTCAAATCCTACCTCAGAACCTTCTTAGCTATGTCACAGTTTCCAATCTAAAAAGGAGTCAGAGATGAACACCTACTTGCAAACCAGAAAGCATTATGCAATTTCTAGGTATTTTAAATGTACCAGATCCTCAAACTAGTTCATAAGTGTCTGCATCTAAATTTAAATTTGGGGTTTTCTTGATTCCAAGTCCAGGAACCCATCCACTTCAACACTAATTGCCATAACATGGCTGGAGAAAAGAATAGCATCTTTAAGCTAATATCACTGGTTAAAAGTAATGTGGACTAACCCTAGAGCCAAGGCATCACTTATAATGCAGATATCTTGGAACATACAGTGCTATCTACAACTTTGAGCTCCAAACTATGGTAACACACCCCTCTACCATAAATAGGTCAGCTGTTACCAAGTAAGAATGGAATTTGAGGTTTAGGGCAGTATGTATGTATGAGTGTTTACATACATACAATCACACACAGAGACATGCACATACAACCTTGGAAAATTATTTCATTAGGTTCCTTCAAAAGGGAAAATTAGTCCTAAAATTTAAGCTATTAGTTGCCATTACTCTGTACTGTTTCATTAATTATAAAGAAGTTATTCATTTTTTTCCTTTTTTCCTTTTTTTTAGTTTTTTTTTTTTGGCAAGGCAATGGGGTTAAGTGGCTTGCCCAAGGCCACACAGCTAGGTAATTATTAAGTGTCTGAGGCCAGATTTGAACTCAAGTACTCCTGATTCAAGGGCTGGTGCTCTATCCACTGTGTCACCTAGCCTCCCCTAAAGTTGCTCATTTTTAAGAACTTACTACCTGGGATAATTGTATGATGGGTAAATTAAAAAAAAAACAACAACAACCATAGACACACCTTCCAATAGCATGAAACTAATATATAACTGAATGAGTAAAGAGTCTGTACATTATCACAAAAAGCAATTTAAGTGAACATCCCACTTAAAAGAAAATTGAACCTTTGTAAAGCTTTTGATTCCCAAAGGCAATGCTTATGGTAGTCCAAGGACTAACCTGAAGACACTATCCTATAAGAATGGGCCTCCAAATATGAACTAGTAGAGAAATGCAACCATGGAAAACAATTTGGGGATAAATTAAGATAACTCACCTGTGATCAAGATGGCTAAAGTCTTGCAAATTCAGTTCCCGAGTGTCTTGTGTTAGATAAATAGTATCCACATCCTATAAGAAATATATCTTGCTCACATATATAGTTCATATGTATAATAAGGGAAACAAAAATTCTTAATAGAAATGAAGTTTGAAAAAGGGACAAGGGATTTACCTTCAGTTCAAGTGGGTAATCAACCCTAGGACATTTGAAAAGCCTTACATTACACAGTATGAGGAAAAGATGCCTTCAGCAGGTAATATAAGGGAAAAGGCAGTTAAGGAAATAGATACTTAACCTTCTCTTTAGAATTAGAGTCTTAACTCTTGAGTCATGGACTCATTTGGCAATCTGGACTATTTCTCAGAATAATCTTTTTTAATGATAAAATAAAGAAAATCAGGAAAATCATCTGTGTCAAAAATAAAATTATCATTTTTTTCAAATCACAAGTTCACAGAATCTAGGTAAGAACCTCGCTTTAGATAAAAATTTGGAAAGATGGACTCACCCACTGTACTTCTTCCCTGTATGGAAATCCAAGCCAGTCACAAACACAGGCATACATCTGAGAAAATCCTCCTAAAACAGTCAATTGAAGTACTAGTGAAAAATCATGATTTCATTGTCATTAAACAATACATTTAAAAATATTTTAAATCTTAAACATTTAAAGAGGTTTCTGACGTTTAGAAACTTTTAGACTAGGAAAACAGAGTAAAGTTAATGCCACATATGTCAACATAAATACACAGTGGGTTGCCATGAGGCTTAAATATCCACCAATCAAGGGTCCACACTCTGAGTAACTTCAGGTTAAAACTAATTGCACCTTTACAGCAACCTGCTAGGAATAGAATTCAACTTTGTGGCATGAAGAATTCTACCTAAGATTAATATTTCAGATTTGAATGCCTGCTTACCACAAGGGCCTAGTTCCGCTACAGTCTGACTGTCCCACAGTGCCTGGAGATTAGTAAGTCTTTCAGAGGGCTCCATAGCAACTTTTTTCATTATTCTCCTAAAAGACAAAGTTAAAGAATATAATAAGCCAAATTTCCCAAACAATATGTTCTTTAAAAAGAGTCATCTTTCACCAACAGGATGACAAAGAATAAAAAATACAGCATATGAATAATGAAAACCTTTTTCATTTAGATATGTATAAATGTGACTATCCACTTAAAATTATAGTGTAATTTTCTTCTTTCCCTCTCTTGTTTTCATCTGTTCTTTCTTTGCTATTTCCTAACAGACTGCTTGCCTTTTTTCTCATTAGAAGATACAATTTCACTATTAAATATCATCATCATCATCATCATGATAAGAAGTGCATCTGAAGCTTATAGAATGGTTACTATTTCACAGGCTTTCAAATATTAGGTGGTTCCAAATCATTACCTCATTTGATCCTCACCAACAACCCTAGGAGATGATAGAAACTGTTACTACTCCCATTTTACAGATTAGAAAATAGAATCAAATAGAGGCAAAGTGTCTTGCCAAAGATAACACAGTTAATAAATGCCTGAGGTCAGATTTAATCTCTGAATCCTTCTTGAATCCAGCTCCAAGGCTCTCCCACTATATTATCTAACCTGAAAGAAATACAGTATTCTATTTTACAGTTACTTTGACACTTTGTGGTTTTTCTTGTTTTTTAGGTCTCCTATTTTCGTCTATTTATTTCCCTCATCTTCTTTTTAACCTAATCTTACTCCTAATATCAGTGGAAGCATGCATATTGCTAATTATTTTTTGCTGTTATTCTCTTTATAAAATACTTGTCTTCAAGGGCTTGAACTTAATAATTAAATGTGGTAAATAGCATACTTTTTTAGGTTACAGTGCAGTTTTCCTGCAGTATGACTCAATTTTTGCTTATACTTTCAATATGCTTGACTTAATTGACCATAGGAACTATAACAAGTCATTTATATTTGATAGTCTGAAGTAGTTTTCATACTTAAACTCAATGCAGTGCTAGGGAGTTAACTTTATGTTTTTCATAAGAACTATTATTATATATTACTTTACACAAGTTAGAGGTAATATGTGTGAAAAGAGGTTAAAAGGAATCAGACTAAATAGAAGTTTATTTGAATTTTACATAGTATTATGAAGACACATGGCATTCCCCAATTTTTAAATGATCAAAGGATTTAAAAAGTTGGTTTTTTGTTTTTGTTTTTGTTTTTGTTTTCTGTAAGCAATGGCATTAAGTGTCTTGCCCAATGTCACACAGCTAAGTATCAAGTGTCTAAGGTCGAATTTGAACTCAAGTCCACCTGACTACAGGATCAGTGCTCTATTCACTGTACCACATAGGTGTCCTTTAAAAAGTTTTTAAAAGAATATTTGTAAAACTTAACATTTCCTTATTTCTGACCAGGTTACACAACTTTGGAACTTCCCAATCTTCTCCACTATACTCCAAAGAAACTCCTCATCGGGAAATAATCATCATCCTGAAAGATTCCATCAACCTCACACCCTATTACTATCCTCTACCCTCTGATTGGAGAACTCAAAAATCTCCACTGACAGAGTGGGCTCAGAATAGACATCTCGTTCCCCACCAGGCTCTACTACTCTAGTCTCCTATGCCTTCACCCCCCCCTTTTTTTTAGTTTTTTTGCAAGGTGAATGGGGTTAACTGGCTTGCCCAAGGCCATACAGCTAGGTAATTATTAAGGGTCTGAGACAGGACTTGAACCCAGGTACTCCTGACTCCAGGGCCCGTGCTTTATCCACTGTGCCACCTAGCCACCCCTACCTTCCCCCTTTTGGACTTCATTTTTGTGCACTGTCCTCTGATTATGATCTTGAGGGTAGAGGTAATCTTTTCCATTTTTATATCAATGTTCTCAGATAGGCATGGTGTCTGATCCCATAACAGGCATTTTAAAATGTTTATTGACTGTGGAATTAAAGGTCTTTTACTATCTCTTTTCCCTTAGACTTTTTTTAGGGTTGTTTTTTTTTTTAGCAAGGCAAATGGGGTTCAGTGGCTTGCCCAAGGCCACACAGCTAGGTAATGCTGAGGACGGATTTGAACTCAGGTACTCCTGACTCCAGGGCTGGTGCTCTATCCACTGCGCCACCAAGCCACCCCCTCCCTTAGACTTTTAAGAAGATTAATCTATAGGAAAGGATTTATAGATTTTTTTCAGTCAATGTAGTGACAAGAGAGAGCAGTTAGGTGATGCAGTGGATAGACAGCCAGGCTTGGAATCAGGAAGACTCATCTTTGTGAATTCAAATCTGGACTATATGACCTTGAGCCTGTCACTTAACCCTTTTTGGCTCAGTTCCCTCAACTGTAAAATGAGCTGGAAAAGGAAATAGCAAACTACTCCAGGATCTTGGCCAAGAAAACTCCAACTGGGATCACAAAGAGTTGGGATAACTGAAAATGACAATAACAAAGTGACAAGAGATGTTCTGTTATGGCCTTCAAAAGAATTTTTTTTTTTTGCATTATAGTAAGTGAAAACAACATAACTGTAGTTCTTGGAGACTTAGAATTATCTATTTAGGGCCTAAGTCTAAATAATTGAGAGATTATCCTGCTTATGGGTTTCTATTTTTCTATATTCCTCTTGCTACAGGGTACAGTGGATATGAAACAGGTTTGGAGTCAGGAGACCTGGCTTTAAATTCTACCTCCACCACTTATTACTCTACTTGAACGAGTCATATGACCTCTAGGGTCTTATTCTTTCTCATCTTTAAGACAAAGGATTTCAAAGATTCTGTCACCTGACATATACCTCAAGGAAGCCAAAGACAGAATAGAAGGTTTCATTGAGGTTAAACTATCCACCACTCTGGGTATTAGCACACACACACACACACACACACACACACACACACACACACAAAACACAGTGGAAATTTCCACAGATTGTAGAATGACTAAATAAATAATAAGATATGTTACTATACTGGATAATCACTTTGTAATATGTAATAATAAATATAGAGTATTCTGATAAATACAGGGAGACATAAGAATTGTTACAGAGTAGAGGAAATTAAAAAAAGAAGAGAAATACATGACTACAATACTGTGGATGAAGAGAACACTAACAGTCAATATTTAGTGTTAAGTTCTGCAAAACACTTTACAAATAATATCTCATATTGTCAAAGCTATCCTGAGAAGTCAGAGTTACTATTAAATGGATTTTTTTAGATGAGGAAACTGAGTTGGATAAAGGTTAAGTAAACTGTTTCAGGGTCACATATCTGGTAAGTTCCTGGAACTGGCTGAGAACAGGTCTGGTGCTCTCTACTCAAAGCAAACCCTACTGTTATGTAATTATAATGATCAATATTGAACCTGAAGAAAAGTTGAGAAAATATACTACTAGCCTTGTCCTGGAAAGGTAAGAACCATGGATGCAGACTCACTATTTCAGATGGTTTTTGTCTGTTTCTTGTTGATGGTGATAGTATGGTTTTAAAAGGGAAAGTTAGTTGTATAGAAATGATTGCTTTAACTATCAGACTGCCTTCTGTGGGGGATGAGGGAAGAGAAGAGAGATCAGGGAAAAAAAACTGTAAAATTCAATAAAAATAAAAATAATTAAAAAAGAGAAATGATTGCTATAGCAATGTAACTTTTAAAACAAAAATAAAATAAAGAGGGAGCAGAATTAAAGTGTGCTCAAGGCACTGTTTTTTTTATGTCTATGGTTATTTCATTGTTCATTAGTGTGTACCAAAGGCTAACAAACAGTAAGAAAAAAAAACGCTAGAGGCAGAAAACTGGCCTAAGTATCTTTGGGCAAGTCACAACTTCTCTGAGCCTCAAATTTCTCAGATGAATAAAGCAAGTATTGAACAATTGGAAAAAAGAAAGTAAAGAAAGAATAAAATGTAGTCTGACTTGTTATAGCTGCTTTTAGCTCTTAAGCGATATGATAGGAATTAGAACAACTTGAAATATCTGTTATCTTGTACTCTTAATATTCTAGGTTGGAAATAACTGCATCACATTATAATATTAAAAGTACACACTATTTGAGATCATTTATAAATGTGACAGATTCTGTTATTTTTGCAAAATGCAAGATTGATGTCTTCCACATTAGTAGCTTCAATATAAAGAATCTAAGGAACACAAAAGGACCATGGTTATCTACTCCTACTAATCTCTGGACAAACTATCTAATGCCTTTGACCTCCACTACATTTATGTGATGTGGTCTACTTTCCAGGAGATTTTATATATATATATATATATATATATGTATATATATATATATATATATATATATATATATAGAGAGAGAGAGAGAGAGAGAGAGAGAGAGAGAGATGATGGGACTGTATGCAGACATTGCCAGTGTTACAGAGGCTACCAAACTGAAAGTCTACAGAGCTGTTTGTGTTGACCTCACCATTATCTGCCTATGAAACCTGGCACCAGTACCAGGAAATTGAATCGCTTCCTTTTAATGGTCTTAAGAAGATCACCTGGCAAAAGAATGTTCTGGACAATGAAGTCCTTTCTCAAGGTAAGCTGCTAAGCATTCAAACTCTACTGCAGAAAGTCTAACTCTGATGAGCTTTATTCCAGTGCCAAATGTAAGTCTGTCCACAGACTATTTTCCAGAGAGCTCACATAAGACCAGCACTCACAAAGAGGTCAGAAGAGACTCTCAAGGTCTTTGATATCAATTGCAAGACTTGAGAGACATTGGCACAGGACCACACAGTGTGACATGGCTGCATCCAAGAAGGTGCTGTAGTCTACAAGGGAAGCAGAATTCCAGAAACTCAAAAGAAATGAGAGACAAACAAATTTAGAGACATCTCCACTCCAGATGTTCATATGGACTAGTAGCACCTACAGTTAGATACATAATGATGTCATTTTGGCCATCTTTGAGAATGAAGGACAACAACTAGTGTATGAAATAAACTGAAACTTCTGAGAATCCCAAGTAGATTCTCTTTTCATCCCACCCTGCTGCTTCTCTCATCTCCTCAATAAAGCAGAGAGTCATACTATGCTTTCTTAACACCAAGACCACTCAAAAAGTGAAAACCATAACCAATCACTCGGGAATGAACAGTTAGAGTGATTTTGTTTCCCTGCTGAGTATGGTCAATAACTTTACTTCAATTCAGGAGGCATTATGATAAACTTGCAATCTAGAAAAACTAGGGAAGTAATTCTGCTTTTTTTTAATGGAGAATTCCTTTACAAAAAAATATTTAATACACAAAAACAGAAGAAAAAAAGAAAAATTTTAATGCAGAGTAGACTACTATATAGTTTACACATTACTGAATGAGCATTAATAAAGTCAGTTTCCATGCTGAGTGTTCTCTACACGGAGAAATCACAGGTCCAAACAAACAAAAAAAAATGACAACAATCATAAAAGGGTGTTGCCATTAAAAAACAATGAAAATAATAACAAGGATGGAGATAGGAACTAGAATTATAGAATAAAGGACTTTCCAGGTTAAGAATATTATGTCAGCACCTTATAGTCAGAAAAGAAGACTAGGAGACATAGTGAATAGAGGGCAGGAACTGCAGTCAGAAAGAATGGAATTTAGAAAAGTTATTTAACTACTATATAACTCACTTTCTTCATCTGTAAAATCGGGAGAATAAGAGGAACCTAACTTATAGGTTGTGAGAATCAAGATTCAAATATATGCTTCAAATCTGGCCTCAGGCACCTGACACTACTAGCTATATGACCCTGGACAAGTCACATAACCATAACTGCCTTACAGTAGGAAGAGAGGAAGGAAGGCAGGGAGGGGAGGGAGGGATAAAAAAGGAAGAAAAGAAAGAAGAAAAAGAAAGAAAAAGAGTTAATATATGTAAAGTACATTGCTAGTTACTGTTGTTTTTATTAAGGACCATATAATCATTATATTTCAGAGACAGAACTCAAACCCAAGCTCTTTGGATAACAAGGGCAGTTCTCTATCCATTATAGCAGGATGCCTCTTAATTGGCAGGAATACTTAGAAGCAAGTAGAAGAGGTGGGAGGGTAGGGGTATGAATGGGGGTAGGATGAGGGTTGACATTTATAAAGCTTTAAGGTTCTTTTTTTACAAATTTATTATATAATTTATATTAAGAATAATAGAGTAGATTTCTGTAGTTGGCAAAAGTTCAATGATTTAGCTCACAGATGATACACATATAGGATAATATTTAGTGATGATGATTGTTACTCTTCCAAGATGGAGTGATGATAGTGGGGCTGGGGGGAAAGATCTATAGAGAATGCTAATTTCTTCATCTAAAATGAAGGACTTAGACTAAATGTTTATCTCAAGGGTTGCTTTTATCTTTAAAGTCTATTCTTTTATATTTAGGAATATAAGCATTACAACTCAACAAATATTTCCATTTCATGACTGTGTGTCCTTGTGGTTGTGAGTACACTTGGTCACTGTTAAACATTTATCCTAATAAAATGTGAATCCATAATTTTTCTCACAATGCTCTTTTTTCCTACTCAGACTTGACCTACCCATCTCAAGTCCAAGACCCCTCAAGAAGTCTTCCTTTTCTGTTTCAGCCTTCATTTTCTCTGTGGCTGTCCCTTATAATTTGCTATAGCATTCTGAGGGCACCACAGTATTTAACACTTAATTATATCCTATTTTCTCTTATTTTAAGGGGTTGATTTTTCTTCCTCAATTCAAAAGTACAATAGGAATCAAGTCTTATAGTTCTGTGAGTAAACAAGGTGATGCAGTAAATAGAGTGCAAGACAAAATCAGAAAGAATCAAGTTCACATCTTATGAAAGAGGCTCTGTGACTCCTATGTAAATCATTTAATCCCTCTTATATGTTTCCTCATATATAAAATGGGAATAATAGTAGCATCTATCACAAATAGTTGCTGGAAGATCAAATGAAATAATATTTGTAAAGCATTTTATAAAAACTAAACATTGTAATTACTACTTATTATTACTATTGTTTTCCTATTTCCATATTTCCTAGTAAAGTTCCAGTCAAAGATCCAATAAACACTAGTTATCTGACTGATTAAAGACAAGGATTTTGCTCAAGGATTAAATGAAAGGCACAAATTAAAATATTAATTTCATCCAAATTTCTCTTAAAGCAAAATCAAGTATGAAAAACTAATGTAATCAATCCTTTAAAAAAAAACCACAATTAAACTTTAATTTTTTTCCCTATATCATAAAAAAATTTTCAGATGGTGTCATGAGGCATGTGACATCTGTTTAAAGTTAAGGGTGCTGTAAGGACATTCCAAATAAGGATGTGATTAACATGGGTGAAACTTGCTAATTTATCAGGCATTTTAAAAAAGGAGCACACTGTAAGGAAGTGTATTTAAAGTCCAGAAATGTGGAAAGTTACATTACTAAAAGTGATTAAAGAAAACTCATTTCCCAGTATTCCTGACATTAAGGAAGGTTGCAAAGTTCCAAAGCCATTATAAACTCCCTCCTCACCTTGCCAACTACACCCACACTAACAGAAATGTGTCTAATTGGAAGCCAGGGACTGCTCATTTTTACATGATTCCAAGGAAGGCCCCCATCTCTCACCTCACATTGCACTGAAAAGACAGTTCACAGTTTGCAGAAGGAAGGGAAGGGGAATCCCTTCATCTTCAGGCACCCAAAAACTTCAGAAAACAACAAGGAAGGGAAAAGAAAGATAGCAGTGTACAACTATGAAGCTCACAGCTCCTGCTCTCCCTTCTTGTCTCTTCAAAAGGTTGTGTTGATACAAGACAAAAGGGATCTAAGATGGCATTTTAATCCTAAATTAAATGCATCAAAAAATTGTGATTAGAGGGATCCCTTTCACCCCCAACACTGTCCTGAGAAGTGCCAATCAAAGTGGCTATGTATGGAAGAAGCTCAGAAATGGGCTGAACTAAGTTGAAGTAATTCAAAGAATAAATGAAAACAATACATAATAGGAGAATTACAAACAGATAAGGCAAAACAGTCTCTTTTCTAAAGGACCTCATACTCTAAATTGGAGACCATAACCCATAAAACAAAGTACAACTTAAGGTCAATGGAAAAGCCCAAGAGAATAGTAGTAGGACAAAGGGTAATGTGTGCGTGCGTGCGTGTGTGTGTGTGTGTGTGTGTACTTTAGTAAAAGAAGTGGAAAGGGGGATGAAGGGGGGAGGAGATGGAGGGAAAGAGAAGGGAGGGAGGGAGAGAAATCCATAGCTCCCACCTGGTTTCTCAATCACACTCTGATGCTCAACCAATCCTCAATGATTGAGGATCACCATAAGGTGAGAATGGGTACTTTGTACATATTCTTTCCTGAACAATCCAGAAGAAGCTGAACATTGTTAAAAGTAGAATTTAGGAGACTGGATGGGAAATGAGATAATTCCAGGATATGTTTTAGCATAAACCATCCCTTGCATTATCCTTCCCTAAGTTATATAACTGTACTGTTAGTAGGAAATAATGCCAAATGATGAATTCTACCACCCAGAAGTCAGTCCAATTAAAAATATATACAGAGAAATATGGGCATACAAGCTGATAGAATTTAAGAAGATTAGAGAAAAGGAAGAAAAGAGGTTGGCTTTCCTAGTTTGCTATCAAGTAACATCTTAAACTAAAAGAATTAATTCAGGGCTTCTCTCACATATTGAATTCTGTTCCTGGAACACCATTAGTGCACATGAAGGGAAACTTTATCAGAGAATAAGGTGCACTTATATTAAGGAGGCTTCAGTATTTATGATTTGACCATAAGTCAAAGTAATGAGAAACCATATTCCTTCTTCCATCTTGCTTAGATCCTCTCTGAAGCTTTAGGGCTAACATTGAAAGAAAGCACTAACATAAAATAATATAGTCTAAATTAGGACTATTGAACTATTGATTTTGAAGGAAAGGAAAATGCTTATGGGAAAAAACAAGGTGGAGAAATTGAAGGAAAGCATTTTCTGGATGGAAGAGAGAAATAAGAACTTTCCTCTCCTTAACCTTGATAAAGAATCATGTCCATGATCTTGGTGCTATCCCAAAAGGGTACTTACACTGGTGAGAGACCAGGGAATATCTTTCGCAGACAGGTACCAATGTGTGCCAGCACATCATTCACATCTTCAGATGATGCCATCTTCATGGAAAGGCTGCATTTTTCAGTTTCAACAATCAGCTACATGAAACAGAAATTTAGAAATTACACCTGAAATCCTATTTTATTAGTGAATGAAATGCTTTCATGTTGTTTTGTTTAAACAAATAAAAGCATAATTTGCAATGATCACCCAGATATACAAGCTGAAGTCAGTATAAAACTAGACTATGGACTAGTTTTGGAGGGACTTTGATGACTATGAAGGAGAGAGTGAAGTTGATGACTGCACAGCTCAACATCACTTTCATGATGTCATCGGTCCTCTTCCCAAAAACAATGTAAAAAACAAACAAATAAACAAACCCTGAAACCAGCAAGCAAAGCATCTCAGTGAGCTATTCACTAGCCTGAGAGTCAAGAGAACTAAATTTGAATCCCACTCTTTAACTGCGTCACTATCCATGAATCTATGAGCAAATCACACCTTCTGATCCTGAAAGTAGGTTGGATTAGATGATGAACTCTTACCCAGGAGTCCATGGCCAATTTAAATAATCTGTAGACAGACTGAAGAGGAAAATATAATACAATAAACATACCATGTTTTAGCACTGTATTAAGGTGTTGGAGAAGAGATTTTATCAGACAACCAAAGGGATCCATGATACAAAAATAGTAAGAATTCTTACATTAGCTGATCTCCAAGTTCACTTTATACTGGAATTGAGGAATTTTGCATTTATTGCCAGATAAGAAATTTACTTCCCAAAGGGTTTTAAAAACCATGCCTATAACCTCTCTGATGACAGGAACTTCTATTACTAATGTAGTTTTATATAACTGCATGTGGGCACTGAGAAGTCTAAAGATTAGTTCAACATCACCAAGAACATATTAGGGTAATACATAGGACATATTTTTAATGGCTCATAAAATTAATAACTTGATACAATATTTAAGATTTCTCAAAGTGAATGAAGGGGAGATCTAACTAGACTGCAGAGGTTCATCTAGCTTTTGTTGAGAGAGCAAAAGTGGTCTGTTACTTGAGAAACTAATGGCAGAAACCCTAAAATTCTTTATAAGAATAAAAAGCGAACACAGTGTCCAAAAAAAAAAAGACTAAGTAACTCAGAAAATGTTGCCTTTAAACTGAAAACCCTGCCAAATTAATTATGGATTAAGAAAGGGCAGAGAGGAAATTATCATTCTAAAACCTAACTATTTAATAGAGCCAAGAGTTAACTACAGAAGTTCTCCTACTCTTCTGCTGCTTTTTTTTAAATTAAATTATATAATGACGTATAGATATTTGCTTATAGTTAGCTTAAGTGAAAGTCACTGTGTCCCTGTTACACTAGGCATGTTACAATCACAATTCAGTGCTCTAAAAATTACATCTACACTTTACTAAATACTTATTACATTTATCCAGGCTACAGTTTTAATTTGACTAACTAGTAATTAGCTTATTTTAATCCCACTTTATCTGAAAGCTTAATTGTTGTTAATTGTGAAGGATTACATTGAGTAAATGGAGAGAAAGACTATTATAGGAAGAGTAAATTGAGGTAATCAACTATAAAACATTTTATGAAGAATGGATTCATACAGTCTAGGAAACATTGCACTACTCTTTTAAAAAAGCAGAGAGCATATGAAAAAGAACAAAAATTGCAACTAATAAAACTGTACTAAATCTTTTTTGTGAGGAAAAGTAATAAACCCTGCCTCTCAAATTCTGTACTCTTTGTCTCTAGTCCTTTTCTTATTTCAACTGAGGAGGAACTAGTCTTGATAGATTATTAGTTTCATTTTGATATTGGAATATTTATTAAGTGCCTACTATGTTTTAATGCTTTACTGTAATGTCTTTACTAAAGGTCTCATTCAGCTCTAAACATACATCATGGTCAAGAGGTAAATTCTTGAAGATTATCTCCAAGGAACATGAGTTCTGACATATCTTAGAAAGAAAGCATCACCTACTGGTACTAATAACCTAAAGAATACCTCACTTAAGTTTGAAAGGGACTTATCACCAGGTTGGTTGCATGGTGTCATTTTTTGACAGGTTTGAATCTGTATCCATGGAAAGATAGTCTACACCAATGAAATTGCAAATACCCAATCATTTCAAAGGAATGAATCAAATGAAGGATGCTATGTGAGGTTTGAAGGCTATTAAGAAAAAATTCCTTGCTCTGAAGGATCAAACAAACCTATTAGAGTAATTCAGATAATCACCAAAGAGTATGACATAAGGTACAATATAAAGCCAGAGGAAGAAATCCAGGTCAAATGGTGTAGAGTCATTAAATAGCCAATAAATAGAGATAGAACATATTTATCTTGGAGATGAGTGATTTGAACCAAGTTATTTTAATATTTAAAGGAGACAAAAAGGAAAACATTCCCAGCCCTAATGAACTTAGACTTTACTGGAAAAAAAGATATGCAGACAAGTAAATAAAAAGTGCATGAAAAGGAAATACATAATAATGGAGGGATGGGGAAACTTGGTTTGAAAGGAGGTAAAGGAGTGGGGTTGATAAAGGGCTTTAGAAGTTGAAGAGAAAAGCTTTTCTTTAATCCTAAAGGCAACAAAGAACCACTGGAACTTTTCCAACAGGTAAGGGACATGCTGGATATTAATGGAAGAGAAAGTTCTCAAAAGGCAGAGAAATGGAAGGAGGGAATGATAATAAAAATCTCTAGAAGTCCACAGGGAAAGGAAAAATTGAATAAGATCAGGAAACAGGTAGTAGTTTGGTTTAGCAGGAATATAGAATGAGTAAAAATATGAAATACAGCTGGAGACAGAGGCTTGCACCAGATAAGAGAAAGTCTTAAATGCCAGGATAAGGAGTCTGTGCTTTATAAAAATATAGGCAATAATCACCAAAGGTTCCTGGAAAAGAGAATAATATGATTAGACCCATGTATTAGGAAGTCTATTTTAGTAGCATTGTGGAGCATGGATTGAAAGCAGGCATTAATGCTGCCTGAGATAATAGTTAAAAAGCTACTACAATAGTCCAGAGAAAGATAATGATGACAATGTGAGTGGAAAGGAGGGATTGGATACTAGATGTTTCAAATACATAATTAGAATCTGATGGCATGACAGGGATAAGAGAAAGATGGAAGTGTCAAATTCTATTGTTTATAGCCTGAGTAACTAGGAGGTCAATAATATAATTAACAGAAACAATAAAGCTGGAAAGAAGGACATGTTTTATTTTTCTGTTGTTATGTTTTTAAAACAGATACACGAGATTGCTCCTTTTAAATCTAATACACTACAAACAAAACCAAAGATATACTCTAAGATATCTCATTGAGAATTTAAGTCAATTTCAATTTTCCATGCTTGTTGGTAGAATCAACTGACAATTTTAAAAGACAGATTTTTCTATGAAAACATAAATTTGAAGATTTATGGGAGGTTTTCCCATTCTAACAGATGTTGTCATAGTTCATTAACCAATATCTCTTGATGATACACTAGGTTGTGAATCCTTGCATTTAAGAAGACTATACATTACTACACCCCATGTAAATGGAATAGGCCAATATTACTTCAATCTATATGGTATATTTCACAAACCAAAACATCTAACCTGGAAAAATTAAATTATATTAATATATAATACCTTGGAATCTATATACTGGTGTATATATATACACATACCACTTTCAAATCCTGTCAGAATCTCTACCATGTTCTAACATAAACTCTCCAAGAAAAATCTTCCCCAAGGGGCTGGTAGTTTTTCTCCAAGTCTTTGAAAATTTCATAGGGACCAATATAGGACTTGAGCTAACAGCAGCTGTCTCTCAATCTCATTATCTGTCCAGCTCACTAACTTTTCTGCTTTCCTATTATCCCCCATTCACACACATCCCTCTTTCATGTTAAAAGCTCTATATCTGGAAGTAATGACAAAGCAGATTAACTAAAGATGGGAAGATTGGAGTTAGGGAGGAGTCACTGTTCTACTCAAATTTTTGCAAGAGATATAAAAATTAGCCTGCTTGGCTTCAGAAGGCAAAACATAAACAAATAGAAGCTGTCAATGGGCAGATTTTGATTCAAAATAAGAAGGATCATTGTATATGAAAATGGAATGGCCCAACTATTGAGGTAGGGAGTTTTCACTATCAGCAGATATGTTTAAACTGAGGTTTGCCAAACTGCTTGCAAGGAATTTTATGATGGCCATTCATGATTTTAGGTATGAAACCTAATATCAGTGTAACTATCACTTTAGCTCTCAATTTATAACTGTAAAATGAGGACACTGGAACAAATTAGATCAAAATTTCCTTCAAGTTCTAAAGTCCATAATCCTATTTAATATCTGAGATTTCTTTCCTTTCTAGAATTCACTTTATGCTGTAGTCATTTCAGAATCAGTGCTTTTATAAACAGAAAAAGAGACTAGAGGAGAAAAGCAAAAGGATTTATAGTCACAAATACTAAATTTAAAATGAATGCCTCAGCTCTAACAGAAGAAACAAAAAATATTCATTAGAACTAGAGAGGATCTCTGTGTAGCAAGAATTCTGTACTTGGAATCAAAGACCTGAATTCAAAATCTGCTTCAGTCCTTTATCAGCTGGGTCAGCCTCAGCTTCCTCAACAACCTTATGAGGTTGTTGTCAGAAACAAATGAGAGAGCGTATGTAAAATACAGTGAAAACCTTAAAGTACTATATTAAGTTTATTGTTATTATTAATACTCAAACTCCATATTCCATAGATGAGGAAAATAAATCCCAGAGATGCTATATAATTTGCTAACTGATCATACAATAAGCAATTTATTCAGGACCAGGACCCCAGTACTCTTTTGTTTTGTGGCATGAAGCACAAGAAAAGAGTGTAGTAATGTTATCACAAGGGATATTTTCATTACTATAACATCTTCAAAAGTGAACCAACACAAATCTGCTGTTTATTTTCAAGCAAAATCAAAACCATCAGTTACATTGTTAGTAATAAATAAGTCAAAAAAAATTCCTGAGTTCTCACTATAGGTTGGTTAAATGAGCTCTGTTGAGAAAAATACAAAAAAAATGACACCATTCCTACCATTAATGAGTTTTTATAATTTATTATCAATGTAACAAAAGACTTATAAAGGAGTAGAAGCCAGAAAAGTTTGGGTTAATAGAGTCTATTGATTTGATTGCAAGAGCCACACAAAACAATTCATCTCACTATTTTGTCATAGTGCCTTATAGGCCCCAGTGTCAAATCACATTCTGAAAAATCCTTTACTATTAACCATCAAATTAAAATCTTCCCAAACCATTACCAGTAGATCACTGAAGAGCCATCAGGAAGGATCTAATTATATCATCATTCATATCCTACTGTTCTCTCTGCATGTAGTTTGATCATCTGAACAAAGAGATGGAAGGTGCTAATTGTCCTAATCTCAATCTCCCAATCTTTAAAATGGTAAACACATTGTAAGCATTATTCTGGATGAACTCTGATTAATAATCAAGAATTTGCAGGTATGCTGGATAAATATAAAATGCACAAGAAAATTTAATTAATTCTATTAACCACTCATTCATCCTCTTTAAAAAAATAACATCAACTTTTACTACTAATTTAAAATTATTTAACAGTACATTCCCATAATTGCTGAAATACACACTGAAAATTTAGAGATTGTCTAGAAAATGTTGCAATGCTAATAAACAGCACCATCCCATTGATGTTACTACTAATACATAGAGGTAATTAGTTCTTCACAAACTCATTTATACAGATTGAATTATTTTTATCATAATAACCCTGAATCTACCACCACCACCTATTAACTCACATAATTCTGCAGCTCAGCCCACAGATGAAAACTCACAGCCTATGTGTGAACATTTTCAACAAGTACCCACCCTACAGTGTCTGGGAGGAAATGTTTGTTTTTACAACCTTGTTTTTTTCTGGATTGTCCTAATGGGATTTAAAGATAGGTGAAATAAAAATAGCAAGAGTCTGATTATTTCAGGAATGTAGAAAAGGTCAAGTCCTTGCCTTGATAAACAGGCATGTATACTCACCTGACCTGGCTTGTTGCAAGTAACTCCATGGATCTCTAAGTAGCTGAAGGTTAACTCTAGCTGTAATTAGAGAAAAAAAGTTTATTTTATTAAAGTCTTAAAATATGATTTAATTTTTAAAAATCCTATAAATCGATGA
This sequence comes from Macrotis lagotis, assembly GCF_037893015.1. Classification (NCBI taxonomy): domain Eukaryota; kingdom Metazoa; phylum Chordata; class Mammalia; order Peramelemorphia; family Peramelidae; genus Macrotis; species Macrotis lagotis. The sequence continues at coordinate 504,391,615 of NC_133666.1, forward strand.
AGATGAAGAAGACAAAAGATCAAGTCAGGTATAGAAAGTAGTTTTGTGGAAACCCTCTTTTTCCAAGGCTAACATCAATAACTTTGATTTATGCTCTAAGAATAGATTATTCCATGCCAATTTAGCAGTATCACCAAGGATCAAAAAAGATGTCTGCTAAATGTAATGTTAGATTTCCCCAGATTCAAGAAGATGCCATCTCAATAAAAAAAAACTTCTGCTCTCACATTCTAGTATTTTATTAAAGGTAAGCAGGAAAACTACAGTGATAATTTTTTTTCTGGTTATAAGAAAAAAAAACAAAAGGTATGATTAATCCAGAGAAAGAACTGTGGAGTTTGAACAAAGACCAAAGACTATTACCTTTAATTTATGTAATTTTACTATCTCTTATATTTTATTTTTCTTCCTTAAGGATATGATTTCTCTCTTACCACATTCAACTTAGATCAATGTATACCATGGAAACAATGTAAAGACTAACATACTGCCTTCTGTAGAAGGTGGGGGAGGGAAGCAAGATTAGAAGGAAAATTGTAAAATTTAAAATAAATAAAATCTTTCTTTTATTTAAAAAAGGGAAAAATTATAAAATTCTAAATAATTTTAAATTATTTTTAGAATAAAAAGTATGATTAATATCAGTTTGCTAATTTTTTTCAAAAGCACCTTTATCATCCTTCTTGTCATGTTCTTTTTTGTTGTTGTTTTTTACAAGGCAATGCCGTTAAGTGACTTGCCCAAGGTCACATAGTTAAGCAATTATTTAAGTGCTGAGGCCAGATTTGAACTCAGGTACCCCTGACTCCAGGGCCGGTGCTCCATCCACTGCACCACCTACCTGCCCTGGGAAAATCCTTTTGAAAAGTTATGTAAAATTTTCTGGGTTTTTTTTTTTTGCTTTAAAAATCAATTAACATTTTTTTAAAAAGTTAAGTAAATTAGTCACAATATGAAGTATATGTTAAATGAAAGAGGCAGGAATATAATTTTGTAATTTGATTCTTTTACTCTGAATAAAATTACTGAAATTAGTGCCCTATTCCTGTCTATGAATTAAGGTCTTTTACTCTTCCTGCTTTGGTAAAATAGCAAGAGTATTAGAATAGGGGGGCAGCTAGGTGACACAGTATCTAGACCATGAGCCCTGGAGTCAGGAGTACCTGAGTTCAAATTCGACCTCAAACATTTAATAATTACCTAGCTGTGTGACCTTGGGCAAGCCACTTAACCTCATTGCCTTGCAAAAAAAAAATACCTAAAAAAAAGTATTAGAGTAGGTAGCACTAGATCTATGTATAAGTTAAAGAGAGGGGGGTGACTAGGTGATACAATGGATAGAGCACTGGCCCTGGAGTCAGGAGTACCTGAGTTCAAATTCGACCTCAGACACTTAATAATTACATAGCTGTGTGGCCTTGGGCAAGCCACTTAATCCCATTGCCTTGCAAAAACTAAAAAAAAAAACCCTAAAACTTAAAAAAAAACTAAAAAAAGTTAAAGAGAATATTATAGTAATACACACACACACACACACACACACACACACATCGGGGGGGGGGGGGGCGACGAGTAATATATCTGTGCTCCTTATGAGTTATACTCTTTCACCTGCTCATTATTATGCAAAAGAATTCCAGGTAGGGTTAGTCCTATTAGATTATTCAATGAATATCAGAAAGTTTTTACCCACTTTCCCTCTCTCCTGATTCATGAAAAAACAGGTGAGATCATTGTTTTTAAGGAGCCTCAACCATCCTAATTTCACTGGTAGATCAACTCTAGTTCCTTAACTGCAGAACCAAACATATGCACATCTAGACATTCTCAACCCCCTTTCTAGATCCTTCTTTGCTTCTGTTTTCCTCCGATTAAAACATCTTTGCAAAAGAGGTCTCTATCTTATTTTCTTCTATTTTTATTTCCAATGCTTAGCACAATGCCTGATAATTAAAAAAAAAACCTCTGATAAATACTGTATCTATCTTTCTGTCACTCCTCATTCACTACTATTGAATTTGTATCATGCTAAACAGCTTCATACTACCATTGTTTAGGAGCACACTATGTCATCTCCTTCCCTTTGATCCAAAATTCATCTCAGTCACACCAATCTTCTCCTCTACCATTCATAAAAATAATTAGAAAAAATATTAATAATAATAAAAGTAACACCAGAGTAGGTAAGGAGGGCTTTCTCCTTCCACTCCAATCCCCTCCCTCTACATCCCCATCATGAAACATAGAAGAGTTGACATCATTCAGACAAGAAAAGCCATTGTGCTTTGATCTTACAATTAATTAGTTACAATGGGAAGCCAACTGGATGATTCCCTTGTTCCACTGGCTTGGCATACCCTTTGGTAGTGTTAAGAGACCTCTGTTTTCCCACCAATACAGAACAGAATCCTGAGATGTGACTCCACCCCCAACTGAACAGAGATCAACAGGTAAATGATTAATATGTGTTTTAAGATGTTAACCAACCTTCTAAGATCTACTGCCTTTTAAAAAAGACTTCAGATTACACCAAAAACAAAAAAACCATTATGAGAGGTAGATGAGCACCAGGAGAAGGAGAGCCTCAAATCTCTAAAGCAGGATTAATCTGTTCTAAGGTAAAGTAGATTCTGGGCACAGAACTAAGAGTGAGGATAAAATATTCTTTTTTTTTATAACTTTTGAGGAATTATTTTCTTTCAATTTTCAAGCTTTTTTTCTTCCTCCCAACTAACTCCCAATAACAATAAATATGCACAAAATAATGAATATGCATAGTTAACCCAAATAAATTTCCATACTGGCCAAGTCTAAAAATGAGTTTCATCCCACATCAACCTATCTTTCAGGAAGCAAGGGGCATGCTACTTGACTGGCCCTCTGGAATAATGGTCAAATACTACAAACCACTGTTCTTGAGTGTTTCAATTTTTTTTTCTTTCTTACATTACTGTCACAAAGACTGTCTTCTTGTTCTGCTCAACTGATTTCTTTATTAATTCATACAAGTTTACCCAGAATTTTCTTACATTATTTCTGATAGCCCAACAAAAATGCATTACATTCACATATCATAATTTCTTGGGTCATTCCCAAACTGACTAGTAGAGCTTTAGTTTCCAGGGTTTTGCCACTACAAAATGAGTTGCTATAAATATTTTTTTCACATATGGGACCTTTTTTTCATTTTCTCTATTTTCTTTGGAATATAGGTAAAAAAAAAAAGTGGCATCAATGAGCCAAAATGTTCTTTGGGAGCAAAATTTCAAATTGCTTTCCACAAACTGTCCATCAATGAGCCTATTTTTCTGTAGCCCTTCCAAAATTTATCATCTTTCTTTTCTATTAAGTGCAAATCTGACAGTTGTGAGGCAGAATCCCAGAGTTGCAAGCTTTGTCAGAACTAGGTGATATTTGGAATGGTATATGTTTCATATGTAGGAAACATCCATCATCATCATATTATCACCATCATTAGCAACTTCATCAGGATTTAGGACTATCTTTGCAAGTTCCTCTGTTATTATATCTTCTCTTCTTTCTTTTTTTCCACTCAGAACTGCTATCTCACTAGACCCACCTACAATTAATATCTAACCTTTTGGACAGCCTCTTCTCTCTTTTTTTAAAGAAAATGTGGGGTCTTCTTTTTGTCCTTTCTCTAGACAAATTCTGTGAGCCATGGCATTTAGTATTCATACATACTTGCTTTTAGTATCAAAAATTTTTAAATCAGATTACAATCAAATTTAGAAACACAAATGAGTAATTAAGCCAAGTTTATCCACCAGATAAGTGAATCTACAAGGGAAAAAAAAAATGAAAAGTCAATAATGATTCCATGTTATCACCATCACCACTTTACCAAACTCAGACCACTTAGTTTAAAGGATACTTAACATAATTCAAAGTGGGTCTTCTGAAACAACTGAATTTGAAAAGGATTTCCTTGCCAGATTAGGGAAAGACCAACAGCCCAAAGGAGATAGAAGTAATAAGATGGGGGGGGGGGGGCAGGAAGAATGCACTGGTCTTGAAAAGTTAATATATCTGTGAGCAAAGGTAGTAGCTAGGTGGTGAAGTGGATAGGGTGCTCAGTGAGGAATCAGGAAGACTCATCTTTCTTGGTTCAAATCTGGCATCAGACATTTACTGTGACCTTTTTTGGGGGGTCTGTTCAATTTATGATCACACTTAACGCTGTTTACCTCAGTTTCTTCATCTGTAAAATAAGATGGAGAAGGAAATGGCAAATCACTCCAGTATCTGCCAAGAAAACCCTAAACAGGGTCATGAAGAGTCAGACATGACAGAAAAATGACTAAACAACAAATCTGAGTAAGCAACAGTCTCCCTGTGTTTCAGTTTCCTCATCTATAAAGTGATGCTATACAGCAAAACTGTTTCTAGAGTCCCACTTAAATAAAGGACAAGGAGTTATTCTTAGAGAATTACAAAGAACTGCACAGTCTAGAAGCTACAAGGGATTTTGGAGGTAATCACTTTCAATTTGTAGCTGGGAAAATATTTCTTGTACAACATATTCCAAAAACTGCTCACCCAATTTTTGCTTGAAGATCCCTAATGTTAGAAAACCCACTTGCCTCCAGAGGATGCCCATTCCACTAACAAATAATTTTAATCATCAGGAAGTTCCTCCCTACAGCAAGCCTCAATCTGCCTCTGCAGCTGCCCTCCACAGCCAAGTAAAACAAATCTAATCTCTCTTCCTGCATAAAGATGCTAGTTTCCTAACAATATCAATGTGGTGCAGAGTTTTCATTGGGGTATCAGGTAACCTGAATTTTAGTCCCTGCTCTTCCAAGTACTAGTTAAGACACAGTTCCTGTCTCATTTTACCCTTCCCTCTTTTGGCTTTTGTGCATTTGTACAAACATCTCACATGTCTGAAACAGGGTGTCTCCATCTCTTTATTGAAATTCTTTTCTTCCTCCAAGGTTCCAGTTACACACCATTTCTTCACTGCTTCTCTTGATCCACCTAGAAATAGTCTCCCAAAACTTTCACATTTGTGTCTGACTGCCCTTAGACATTTCCTACATTTCAACATATATTATGATTTGTGTACACGTCTTATCCTCTCTGCCTTGATGACAAAGACTGCCATACATCACTTTTCTATCATCAATCCCTAAGCACAATGCATTATACATAGCAAGAAATTAAATCTTTTTTTATTGGCAAAAAAAAAATCAAAAAGAGTATAATGACTAGTTAGGAAAACAGTGATAAGTTGAACAAACAATCAAACAAAAAAGCAACATTTTAAGTACTTCCTGAAGGCAGCACCTAAGTATTGCAGCTGATGGACTCTAGTCAGAAAGACTGATTTTAAATCTGGTCTTAGACAGTTACTATCTTTGTGACCCTGGGCAAGTCACTTAATCACTATTTGCTTCAATTTGCTCCACTGTAAAATGGGAATGATAACTAACAGCACACACATCCCAGGGTTGTTTCAAGGATCAAATGAGATAATATCTGGAAAAACATAGCCCAATATCTGGTATATAGGAAATAGCTTATTAAAAGCTTGTGCCCTCTCCCCAAACAACAGATAATAATACAAAAATTCAGAAGACAGATCAATATTAGAAGAACAAATGATTCAAAGAAAGAAAAATAGGAAACAAAGAAGATAGCAGTGAGACAAAGGATGGAGTCATGGAGTCATATCAAGGCAAAAAACTACTCTAATCTGATTCAGTAAGCAAGGAAGAATCATTCTAGGGTCCCATGGGGAAAGAAAACATAGGAACAAGTCACTTTAAGGAAAAAAGTTCAAGATAATTGAAGTGGCTTAAAAGAAAATGTTATAGCTGATTTTGCCTGCCTGGTTCTAAGACTGAAAGGCCTGGGGCACAGCAAAAATGGAACAAGACAGGGAACAGGTTAAGTGAAGTATGATCAAGGCAAATATATATGTAATACACCTTCTAAAGAGTCAGTAACAGTTTCACTTAATGTGAACACATTTTTCAAGAAACTACAGTTCAAAAGACCATTGAACTCATTTTTAAAACCCATGTGTTCTGTTTCTGTAATGGATTCTTCACCAGTAGTATAATTCTTTATTTAATGCCTAATCATTTTCCTCTCAACTTTCTTCAGAATTCTGAACTATCCAGGAAAGTTTTAAAATTTATAGATCTTCTATTATCCAGATTTCACTTGCACTTACTCTATAGATAAATCTTTTTTTTTAATGGGGTGGAGAAAAGAAAAAAAATCTTCTCTATGAGCAACTTTTAAATACAACTGAATATGAAACTAGAAAGAAAATGGATGAGAGAACCTCTAAGCCAGTTCAAATACAGGAAACTGACTGCTAATTCCCCAAATACAAAAGAGATCAAGTATAAATACATATAAGGGGCAATGGATATAACACAAGGCTTGGAATCAGAAATTCTCACCTTTATGAGTTCAAATCTGACCTCAGGTACGTACTAGCAGTATGACCTTGGACAAATCATTTAATCTGGTTTGTCTATAAAATGGGGCAGAAAAGAAAATGGTATAACTTTGCCAAGAGAACACTAAACATCAAGAATCTGATATGACTAAAATGAACTGACAACAATTTATGCATATGCAAATGATCACAATCATACAAAAGGGAGAAAAAAGTGGTGACAAACGAATTTAACAAGAGAGATAAAAAAAATCTTAAGATATTAAGGATGGACTTCCAGCCCAGATGGCATAGAGAAGACAGGCACTGTGTTAAGCACTCCCTGTGTCCCCTCAAAAATAACATGAAAGAAACCTCTTAACAGAAACTTGATCAACAAAACCCAGAAAAAGAAGCTAGGAGAAGAACACCTACCAACAAGGTCAGTCTCAGGGGACTGTGGGTGAAGGGGTGGGGAGAGATGGGGGAAGGCAAAGGATCAGCCTTAGCCACATTTGGTGAGAGGCAGGTCAAAAACCAACTTTAGCCATGGAGTCTTTGGCTAGGGGGAGGAGAGGTCTGCATGCCTGGAAATCTTCCAGTTCTGTGCTGGACCTGAGTTCCATACTTTTGGAGCATTTTTCCAGGAACAAACATTAGCTACCCTACCCGCCCCCCCCCATCCCTCAGGCATCTAAAAAGCTACTAGAAATAATTAGCAACTTTAGTAAAGTCACTAAATATAAAATAAACCCTCATAACACTCAGCTGAAAGGGAGATTGGCCCATTGTTCAAGGTCAGCTGAGACCCTGATGTCCCCTCCTGCCTCCTTCTCTCCAGGATTGTGAGAGGGTTTCAATCACTCCAGAAAAAGCAACCTGCACCCCCTACAGGCCATCCCTTGGAATTACTAAGCCAAGTAAACAAAGTCTCTAGGATCTTCAAAAGAAAACCTCTGAGAGAGAGAGCCCCTCCCCACACACAAGATTCTAGAAAAATGAAGAAAACCCAGAGAAAGGTGGAACCTTAGAGAAATACTTAGAAAGACCAGATTCTAACCTGGAGAGATCTAGCATATCTGAGGAGAATATGAATTGGTCTCCAGCCCAAAAAGACTTCCTTGAAGAAATCAGGAAAGACTTTAAAAAATCAATTGGATGGGGCGGCTAGGTGGTGCAGTGGATAAAGCACCAGCCCTGAAGTCAGGAGTACTTGGGTTCAAATCCAGTCTCAGACACTTAATAATTACCTAGCTGTGTGGCTCTGGGCAAGCCGCTTCACCCCATTTGCCTTGCAAACACCTAAAAAAAAATCAATTGGAGGTGGCTAGTTGGTGCAGTGAATAGAGCACCGGCCCTGGAGTCAGGAGTACCTGAGTTCAAATCTGACCTCAAACATTTAATAATTACCTAGCTGTGTGGCCTTGGGCAAACCACTTAACCCCATTGCCTTGCAAAAAAAAAACTTAAAAGAAAAACAATTGGAAAAGTTGGGAAAAGAAACTCAAGAGAAAATTAACATCTCACAACAAGAAAACAAAACACTGGAAAAATATAAAAGGAGAAATAATTCTCTCAGATCCTCAATGGGGCAAATGCAAAAATAAAATAATTCTATCAAATCCTCGGGCAAATGCAAAAAGAAAGTAATTCTCTCAAAACTACACTTAGGCAAATGGAAAACTCCTTCAAAAATAGAATTGACCAATTGGAAAAGGAGTTGCAAAAGATAAATGAAGAAAATTCTCTTTAAAAAAAAAAGAATGGAATCTATGGAAACTAATGACTTCATGAGATAACAAGGTTCTGTTAAACAAAACCAAAAGATCAAAAAAAAAAAAAAGAAGAAGAAGAAGAAAATGTAAAATACCTCATCAGCAAAACTACTGACTTCGAGAAGCTATCGAGAAGGGACAACCTGAGAATTACAGGCCTTCCTCAAAACATTGAAAAGAAAAAAAAAGCCGGGACTTAATATTACAGGATTTAATGATGGAAAACTGCCCTGATATCATGGAACCAGAGGGCAAAATAATTATTGAAAGAATATATCAATCTCCTCCAGAAAGAGATCCTAAAATGGAAACATGAAGACATGATGTGGCCAAATTCCAGAACTATCAGTTAAAAGAGAAAATCCTGCAAGCAGCCAGAAAGAAACAACTTAAATGGCATGGAGCCTCAGTAAGGATTATGCAGGACCTGGATGCATCAACATTAAGAGATCAAAGGACCTGGAATGAGATATTCCGAAGAACAAGGGAGCTTGGAATGCAGCCAAAAATCTACTATCTGGCAAAACTGCGGTACAAAAGACCTATGGGGGGGGGGGGGGGGAGCAGGAGGATAGAACCACCTGAATCTTCTTCTCATCAGACTTGGCTTAAAGTTAACTTTCAAGTATTAAAAGGGGAAAAGGGGAAGGGGGGAATGGGAAGGGGGAGAAAACGGGGAACTAACAGAAGGAAGGGAAGGAGGAAGGGGGAAGGGGGGCGGTTGATACAGGAACGCAAACACACTGAAGGTGGTAGTATTCAGAAAGAAATACCGGGGCATATGGATAAAGAGAAAAAAGGGAAAAACACAAACAGAGGGAAGTTAGCATGGAAGGCAATAAAAAGTTAGTAATTATGACTTTGAATGTGAATGGGATGAACTCTCCCTTAAAATGTAAGCAAATAGCAGAGTAGATTAAAAACCAGAATACTACAATATGCTGCTTACAAGAAATGCATTTGAAGCAGAGAGATACAAATAGAATAAAAATAAAAGGTTGAAACAAAATATATTTTGCTTCAGCTGAAGTGAAAAAAGCAGGGGTTGCAATCCTTACCTCAGACAAAGCAGCTGCAAAAATAGATATTGTTAAAAGACAAGTAAGGAAACCATATCCTCCTAAAAGGTACCATAGACAATAAAGTAATTTCAATAGTAAATATGTATGCATCCAATGGTAAAGAATCCATATTCTTAGGGGTGGCTAGGTGGCGTAGTGCCTAAAGCACCGGCCTTGGAGTCAGGAGTACCAGGGTTCAAATCCGGTCTCAGACACTTAATAATTACCTAGCTGTGTGGCCTTAGGCAAGTCACTTAACCCCGTTTACCTTGCAAAAACCAAAAAAAATAAAAATAAAAATAATCCATATTCTTAGGGGAGAAGCTGAAGACATAGATAGCAAAGCTCTATTAGTGGGAGACCTCAACCTTCCACTCTCAGATTTAGATAAATCTAATCATAAAATAAACAAGAAGGAGGTAAATCGATAGTTAGAAAACTTAAGATATAATAGGCTTATGGAGGAAATTAAATGGGTATAGAAAAAAATATACTTTTTTTTTCCTGCAGTACATGGCACTTACAGAAAAACTGACCAAGTACTAGGACATAAAAACCTAATGAACAATTGCAGAAAGGCAGAAATAATGAATACATCTTTCTCAGATCATACTGCAATAAAAATCATATGCAATATTGGGCTAGGGAGATATACACCCAAAACTAATTGGAAATTAAATAACTTCAATTTAAATAATGAGTGAATCAAACAACAAATTATAGAAAGAATTAATTATTTCATCCAAGATAATGACAATGAAACAACATACCAAAACCTATGGGATATACTCAAGGGCGGCTATCAGGGGATATATTATATCTCGAAATGCATACATGAATAAATTAGAGAAAGAGGAAATCAATGAACTAAATATGCAACTAAAAAAACCAGAGAAAAAACAAATTAAAAACCCCCAATCAGATACCAAATTAGAAATTCTAAAAATTAAAGGAGAAATTAATATAACCAAAAGCAAGAAAAGTATTAAAACAAGACTTTGTTTTATGAAAAAAACCAATAAAATTGATAAACCTCTGGTCAATTTGATTAAAAAAATGAAAGAAGAAAACAAAATTGCTAGTATTATAAATGAGGAGGAAATTAAAGTAATAATTTGTAATTATTTTGCCCAACTCTTTGCCAATAAATTTGACAATCTAAGTGAAATGGATGAATATTTACAGAAATACAAGTTGCCCAGGTTAAATGAAGAAGAATTAATTACCTAAATAACCCTATCTCAGAAAAAGAAATTCAACAAGCTATTATTGAACTCCCTAAGAAAAAAAATCTCCAGAGTCAGATAGATTCACAAGTGAATTCTATCAAACATTTAAGGAGCAATTGGTTCCAATTCTATATAAACTCTTTGGAAAAATAGGGAAAAATGGAACTCTGCCTAACTCTTTCTATGACACCATTATGGTGCTGATACCTAAACCAGGAAGAGTTAAAACAGAGAAAGAAAAAAATTATAGACCTATTTCCCTGATGAATATAGATGCAAACATCTTAAATAAAATCTTAGCAAAACAACTACAAGAAGTTATCACTAGGATAATACATTATGATCAAGTAGGATTTATCCCAGGAATGCAGGGTTGGTTCAATATTAGGAAAACTGTTAATATAATAAATTATATCAGTAACAGATCTATTAGAAATCATATGATTATATCAATAGATTCTGAAAAAGCTTTTGACAAAATACAGCACCCATTCCTACTAAAAACACTAGAGAGTGTAAGGAATAAACAGACTTCCTTAGAATAATAAGCAGTATCTATCTGAAACCATCTACAAGCATTACATGCAATGGGGATAGGCTAGAGGTATTCCCAGTAAGATCAGGGGTGAAACAAGGATGTCCATTATCACCACTACTAGAAAAAGAAATTGAAGGAATTAGAAATGGGAAGGAAGAGACAAAACTCTCACTCTTTGCAGATGACATGATGGTATACCTAGAAAATCACAAAAAAAATCATAAAAAGTTACTAGAAATAATTAGCAACTTTAGTAAAGTCACGAGATATAAAATAAACTCTCATAAATTCTCAACATTTCTATATATGACTAGCAAGATACAGCAAGAAGAGCTAGAAAGAGAAATTCCATTCAAAGTAACCTCAGACAATATAAAATACCTGGGAGTCTATCTGCCAAGGCAGACGCAAAAATTTTTTGAAAACAATTACAAAACACTTCTCACACAAATAAAATCAAATTTGAGTAACTGGGCAAACGTTAACTGCTCATGGATAGGTGGAGCTAATATAATAAAAATGACAATTCTACCAAAACTAAACTACATGTTTGGTGCCCTACCAATCACAATTCCAAAAAATTACTTTAATGAATTAGAAAAAGTTGTAAATAAATTCATATGGAGAAAAAAAGTCAAGAATTTCCCAGGAGTCAATGAAAAAAAGTGCAAAAGAAGGTGGCTTAGAAGGCTAAGCCTACCAGATCTAAAATTATATTATAAAGCATCAGTCATCAAAACTGACTGGTACTGGCTAAGAAATAGAGCAGTGGATCAGTGGAATAGACTAGATGTTATAGCAGGAAATGATTATAGTAATCTGCTGTTTGATAAACCCAAAGAGTCCAGCTATTGGGATAAAAACTCTGATAAATTGTTGGGAAAATTGGAAGTTAGTATGGAAAAAACTTAGTTCAGACCAACACTTCATACCCTATACCAAGATAAAATAGAAATGGATACAGTATCATAAGCAAACTAAAAGATCAAGGAGTAGTTTACCTGTCAGATCTATGAAAAGGGAAGCAGTTTATGACCAAGGAAGAGATGGAAAACATCATTAAAAACAAACAAGATAATTTTGATTGCATTAAATTAAAAAGCTTTTACACAGACAAAACCAGTGTAACCAAGATCAAAAGAAATGTAGTAAATTGGGAAACAGTTTTTACAACTAGTATATCTGACAGACAAAGGACTCATTTCTAAAATACACAGAGAACTGAATCAAATTTTTAAAAAGAAAAGCTATTCCCCAATTGACAAATGGTCAAAGGATATGCAAAGGCAATTTACAAATGAGGAAATCTAAGCGATCCATAGCCATAAGAAAAATTGTTCTAAATCATTACTTATTAGAGAAATGCAAATTAAAGCATCTCTGAGATACCACCTCACACCTCTCAGACTGGCCAATATGACCAGAAAGGACAACAATCATTGTTGAAAAGGTTGCGGGAAATATGGGACAGTAATACATTGTTGGTGGAGCTATGAACTCATCCAACCTTTCTGGAGAGCAATTTGGGATTTATGCCCAAGGGGCAACAAAAATGTCAGAAATTAAGTAAATGTCCTTCAATTGGAAAATGGCTTCACAAACTGTGGTATATGTATGTCATGGAACACTACTGTTCTATTAGAAACCAGGAGGGATGGGAATTCAGGGAAGCCTGGAGGGATCTGCATGAACTGGTGCTGAGTGAGATGAGCAGAACCAAAAAAACACTGTATACCCTAACAGCAACATGGGGGCGATGATCAACCTTGATGGATTCACTTTCCATCAGTGCAACAATCAGGAACAATTTTGGGCTGTCTGGGATGGAGAATACCATCTGTATCTGGAGAAAGAATTGTGGAGTTTAAACAAAGACCAAAGACTATTATCTTTAATTTAGAAAAAAAAAACTTATCTGATTATATAATTTTGCTATCTCTTATATTTTATTTTTCTTCCTTAAGGATGATTTCTCTCTCATCACATTCAACTTAGATCAGTGCATATCATGGAAACAATGTAAAGACTAACAGATGCCTTCGGGGGGGGGGGGGGGAGCAAGATTAGGGGGAAAATGTTAAAATTCAAAATAAATAAAATCCTTTTAAAAGAAAAAAAAAAGATATTAAGGATGGAAGTATTTACAAGTTAACCTGGTATCTTATTTGCCTAGTTACCTAAGTATGGAAGTATTTAAAAGTCCATTTCTCTCCACTAACCCTTCTCACCTAAACAGAATATATAAAATGTTTGTGTAGGCTTTAGAATTCCTTCAAGATAAAACTCCGAACTTCTCTGTCTATAAAGCATGAGATAATATGGTCACTGATAAAGAGAACAGGAAGGACACTGGAGGTCATCTTTCTAATCTAGGAATCCTCAGGATTAAATCCTTTATAATCCTAAAAACTGGTGAGATTGTGAGTTATATTGATCAATATTTATTATATTGAAAAGAAAGCATTTTGGTAGTTATTGCAAAAATAATTTTTATCTTCCAGCTCCCCTCAAAGAATCTTAGCATCCCAAGTGTCTCTGAACCACATTTTGAGAACAACTGACATAATTCAATTCTTCTACGTTACAGATGAAAAAACTGAGACCCAGGTTAAATGATTTGACTTTTATTACAAAGCAAGTATAGAAGGCAGAGTGTTACAACTCCAAATCACGTACCCAATATCCACTATGCTTTCACTGCATCTCTTTCTATTAATAATAACAGTAGCAGGAACTGATCTTAACATGTTGTTTTAAAAAATTCAAAGTACTTGATATGCATTATTTCATTTGATCTTTACAACAATCCTATGAAGCAGGTACTAAAAAAAAAAACCATTATCCTCATTTTACCCTTCAGAAAACTAATTCAAAAAAGTGAGTGACTTGTCTACGATCACAAAGTTAGTAAGCATTATTTGAACTCAGATTTCTCCTGACTTGAAGTCCAGCAGATGCAATGAGTCTTTGGTCAAAATTCAAGAATATTGTATTTTTAGGTTTAAGTATAAAACCTGAGGAATGGCATTCCTCAGGGGGAGAAAATTATTAATTCTTTTAAGAACTGTAACTGATCTATGGTATTTTTGTAGGAGGCATGGAATATTTTTAAGAAAACAAATCCCTAGCATATCATTTAAAATTCTCTATATTCCTCTTCCAAGCAAAAATTAGACATGAGAAATCAAAGTAATGTGCTAATTTAGAGAATACAGACAAAAAAATTGTCAGGATAAAAAAGGGAATAGCAGAGGAATAAAACAAAGAATCAAAGCCAAATTCTGAAACTCTGACTCAAAGTCACAGAGTCCTCTGTGGGGGCAGGGGGAGAAAGTGAACAAGGAGAATGAAATAATTTGAAAGCCTAATCTTTTCCATTAATAGTAGTCTTCTCCATTAAAAAAAGGACAGTTGTTTAAGGCATTTCTAGTCTTAAATCAAAATTGATTGACTAACACCTGAGAAGTAAATGTTAAGGAGCAAACACTACTTACCTTGGTGGGAATTCGAGCTGTCACAAGAAAGGCCCGACATGATGTAAGCACCTATAAATTAGAAGGAGACAAGTATAAGGAACAGCAGAGAACACTTTAGTGACCATCACCAAAAAGTCTAATGGTACAAAGGAATATCAACAAAATCTCAATGTACTCCAACTATTTTATATCCATTGTCCTTTGGGTAATCCATAATGCTTATTCTTCTTAAGGTAAACTGATAATCCTTAAATTAAGGCAGGCCCTGACTAACAACAGAAGTCACCCTTCATAACTTTATGATTAATCTGGTTTTTAGTTGAAAATTCATTCCTCACACTATCCTTTAATATTCCTTTTTCTGGGTGCACAAATCCCCAAAATTAGCCTTTGTTCCTTAAGCAGAACTGACAATAAAAGGACATGGCCATTGCCTGTGACACATTCAGTTGTACTACAGCTACAGAGTTCATGCAGAGGGACTAATCATAAGGAGGAAGCAAAGGCAACAAGCAATATTAAATGCTTTCCAAGTCCAGGCAGTGTACTAAAACCTTTACAAATATTATCTCATTTGATTCTCACAGCAAACCTGGTAGGGAGACTGAGGCAGTTAGAGGTTAAGTAACTTGCCCAGGAGTTTCCTGAATCACATTTGAACTTGGGTCTTTCTGAGTCGAAGTCCAGTACTCTGTCAACAGTACCACTTAGTTATCTTTCAGCAAACATAAAAGTGTTAACTAGGCAATGAGGAGCTCAAGCTGATGTGAATCAGGGCCTGTTGTAGAGCCAGAAAATGTAAATAGGAAGATTTGGGGCTATTTTGATAGCTATCTTTCATTTTGTTGAAGGAAAAAATGGGATTAGATTGGTTCTGCTAGTCACTTAACGAGAAATAATGAGAAGTTATGAGGGTAAAATTTACTCTGAAACCTTCCACAATTCCTCCCAGTTCTCAGTCCAAACTGATCTCACATTTCAGGGAATTTAACTTATTGTGGGCATATTATTTTCTTGACCTCTCCCTCTCTCTATTGGAATGTACATTCCTTGAAGGCAGAGGGGTTTTTTTTTTTGTTACTATATTGCCAGCACCTAGCACTAAGTGCTAAATAAACTATACCAACAATGGAATTTTATTGTATCATAGGAACCGAGGTACAATGAACAGAGCACATCCAGGAGAAAGAGTTAAAGTAACAACATTAAAAAGAATAACAACTTTCAAAAACTTGAGAACTCAAATCATTGAGCAACCACACTTCCACAGCACAGATGATGAAGCCCATTACTGACAGAGAGATCAGGTACTCAAGATACAGAATGAAACATGTAACCAATATGGGAATTTATTTAGCTTAATTATACATATTTATTACACAGGATTTTTTTCCCCCAATAGGGGGAAACATAGGGAGGGAACAAGCATTGATTAAACACTACCGGTGCTAAGTGCTTTACAAATATTTTCACTTATTCCTCAGAGCAACTTGGATGGGAGGTTGAGTGAATTATTCTGGATGACAAGGGAGGATAGGAAGGCAAGTAGAAATGAGGATAAAGCAGGGGGAGGAAAATAAGGAACATTCGGGATTTGTGATTTTTTTTTAATACAGAGAAGAAAACAGTAAAGTCTAAAAAAAAGAAACATAGATAAGTAGGATAGTTTTGAAAGCTAGTCTGAAGTTAAAATACTTAAAGCTATACTGAATACAATAGGGATCTGAAGTTTCAAGCATAATCTTTTTTTCTCCACTCTTGTATATATGGAAATGTCCCTTTTATTTGCTGTTTGTTAATTTCAAAATGGAAATTAAATTTTAAAAATGGTTTGATTCAACTCAACTTTCAAAAATTTTCTAACAATTAGAGCTGTTCAAAAGAAAATTCAATGAGTCAACTCAGGATATGATGGGAGTCCTCTCTCTTGCTAATTCTTCCGGGAAGTCCAGATGATCACCCTTGGAGGATGTTGCAGAAGGGATTCCTACAATGATTGAAAGAGATGGTCCCTAAACTTTAAAATGAAGGGGAAATGAGAAATCACATATACTTGAACCTATTTAAGTCAAGAGAGGAAACAAATTATAAATTCCTTAAAGACAAAGGCTACCTTTTGTATTCTCAATGCCTACCATTGTATCTGGTATTTTAAAAAATGGTGATTGACTGATTGACAAGCAATAGCCTGATAAGGGATAAAAAGAATACTTCTCAATTTAAAAAAATTATTCTGCCTAGAACTCAGGGTGAAAATATTTAACTTCTTTGTGGTTTCACTTTTATCAAGTATGATAGGAGACTTAGGGAATAAAGCTAACTAATTTCTTATAACTTTCTACAGTGTTCTGGGAATATCTCAATGCCATCCCAATGTCATGATAGAACGATCAGAAAGATCCAAAGCTCCAAAAAAGATGAAGTTTAAAAAGTGTATGTGGGGACAGCTAGGTGGCAGTGGATAAAGCACCAGCCTTGGAGTCAGGAGTACTTGGGTTCAAATCCAGTCTCAGACACTTAATAATTACCTAGCTATGTGGCCTTGGGCAAGCCACTTAACCCCATTTGCCTTGCAAAAACCTAAAAAAAAAAAGTGAAGTTTTGGGCAGCTAGGTGGCATAGTGGATAGAGCACTGGCCTTGGAGTCAGGAGTACCTGGGTTCAAATCCGACCTCAGACACTTAATAATTACCTAGCTGTGTGGCCTTGGGCAAGCCACTTAACCCCATTGCCTTGAAAAATCTAAAAAAAAAAAGTGTATGTGGGAATCAAAACATTAATATAATAAATAAATACATGAAGTTAATGAGTTGCATAATGTTTTATGATTATGACTTGATTTCCTATATCCTTGGAAACTACCTAGAACAGTTTTCTATATCATAGTTGCTTCACAAAAGCATCCTGAACATTCCTCCAGAGATCTATATACATTTGATCTAAATGGTAGAAAATTATATGTAATTAATGTTGAAAATTACTAAAGACAAGGTATAGGTGATAAAGAAGCTGATACACTAGCAAAAAAAAAAAAAATGACCATATCATTTTCTTTCTTAAAAATCGTCAGTTGGGGCAGCTAGGTGGCACAGTGAATAGAGCACCAGCCCTGGGGTCAGGAGTACCTGAGTTCAAATCCGACCTCAGACACTTAATAATTACCTAGCTGTGTGGTCTTGGGCAAGCCACACTTAACCCCATTGCCTTGCAAAAAAAAAAAAAAAACCCTAAAAAAAATCATCATTAACTTGATAGGTAAAGAATTAATCAATGAATAAGCATTTATCAAGCATTCACCCTGAGCCCAACACTGGGTTAGGTTTAGAATAAGCTTGACAAGAAGCCCTACTCTAACTGGAAAAGAGAGAGACAATACACAAAGAAAGTTCAGCTCTAGGAAGGATGAAAAAACTGGCAAGTTCTTATGGGTACTGGAGAGGGACACATGGCAAGGCCAACAGGTGAGATGCCACTGTCAGGGTCGACAGAGTACAGATGGTAAAGCCTCGTGGTCCTCCGCCTTAGACAATAGAATAGAGTTGGTGATGCCCATAGTGAGCAGACTGTTTTTTAATTTTTATTTATTTAAGGCAATGGGGTTAAGTGACTTGGCCAAGGATTTTACACACACACACACACACACACACACACACACACACACACATAAAGTACCTTGAATTCAAACAATATTTATTAAATAGCTGTTGAGTCACTTAATAAAGTGATCAAAGGGCAAAGAAACAAAGCATAGTTCCATCTAAAACATTGTTTTCAAATTATAACCACACGGAGTTTGTACATCATTTTATAAGTCTTACAATCATTTTTAGTCTATCTGAAAAGGAGCAGGCATTGTACCCTGCAAAATGACTGATCCATAGATATTTAAATTGTTGAAAAGGCCTTCCTATTTGTAGATTTGCAAATTTCTCCTACCATATATTCAAAATGTTCTGTGTCAAACTATAGGTCTCTTCAACTGCTGCTTCTTGAGGACATATACTCTCCTTCTTTCTTCCCCTCCTCTCATGTCTTCCCTTCTTACATTCTCCCCATGAAGGATGGATATGACCCTCATCATTTAGATTTTCCCACACAGATACTGAACAAAAAAAATAGGTATTTAGTAAAGATTTGCAAAGGGAATATGCTCACAATCAGACCATGCATCCTAACTTTGGGTTTGGAAAAATTGCTTAAGTGTGTAGGCAACCAAACATGGCATATGGGTATTCTTGCCATCCTGAGAGAAGGAGACAGGGAAAAGGTTTAAAAAAGAGAGGTACGATAATGCTGAAAGAAAAGTTTGGTCTACTTTGCAATTTTTCCTCTTACTCTGGTTGTTGAAGTTGCTAGTTATCTGAGTGAGGAGAATCTGACCAGTCTGGAGGGACTACATACAAACCTAAACTTTTCACATTAGAAATAGGGAGACTGAGTCAAAGCTAATGCAGGTTCTTGTGGCTCAGTTCAATCCAAGTTCAATCCAATCTGCTACTTAGCTATCACTTCCAGGAGGGAGAAAGAGCATAAAGGGGAAAAGTTATACAAACCCCATGCTACAATAAGTTAGATCTACTGTCACTCTCTAGTTTCTCATCTCTATCCTCTCTCATTAGTTTTGGAGATAACAAAGAGCCATTGGCGTTTATTGAATGGGATGGAGGATGGGGATAGATAATCTGATCTACACTTTTTGCTGTTCAGTGATTTTTGAAAATATAAGTATACAAGTAAGAAACAGCAAAGTTGCTACGCAAATTCATCCAGCATTCATTGGAGGCAGAATGGAATGCTATACTAATTCAATGATAAAATTAGTTTGGAAAGGAAGTAAAAATTACCTTATAAAAGTTCCAAAATTGTATGTAACTCTTGGTCTAGTAATCTTACCTACATAGATTTATAGCAGAAAGAGGCTATTGAAAGGTGGGGGGAAGAAAGGGGGGGGGGGAAGGACTAAGTATACAAAACAAAGTTTTTAACAATTCTATTTATAAAAGTAAAAGTTGAAAACAAAAATTATAGGCCCCATAACTGCGATAGATATCATAGATTATTACTTTATTCTATGAGATGGCAAACATAAAGAATTCAGATAAATATGGAAAATCTTATATGAAATGATAGTGAAAAAAGCAAAGGGAAGTCAATGATATACATTATGATGATTATGTAAATGAAAATATTAAATGGAAACTAAGATTAAGTTAAGTAAAATAGGTAACTGTACCAATTTGTTAAAGATAATGCATCATTTAGGAAACTGGTAAATTATGAGAAAACTGCAGGTACTCACAGTCTCTTTTTAAGTTATATTGCTTACACATCTTATTTTTGTCAAGGGTTTATTTGAAGCTTTAGATGAATATTCATAAAAAAATTTATCTATTTTATATATAAATTGGTAGGTAGTGATGACTTGGTTTGGTGCAAAGATTTTTGAATTTGAATCAGAGGTTCCAAGTTTGAGTCCTAAGATTTTTGGTACTTCCTACATATGTTCATGGACAAATTGCTTAACTAACCATTCTGGGCCCTAGTTCTGCCTCTATAAAATGATAGAGCTAGGGTAGATGGTCCTATAATATTCCTTCCAGGTCTAGATCATAGAGATTATGCTATTATTATTATAATTGTAGAAAATATAAAGAGATTCTATAATAATAGTGTGCATGTAACACTTATGGTTTGCAAAACACTTTTATACATTATTTCATTTGATCCTTATAACTTCGTTAAGTGTTATTATTATCCCCATTTTAAAGTTGAAAATACTAAGGCTTAGAGGGTTTATGTGCCTATTCCAGAATCTCACAAATAGTAATTATGTGAGGAATGATTCACACCCACACTGCCTGACTCCATGGCCACTATGTCACAATCCCATTCAGTTCTTTCTTACAAGTATATGAAGCTTTCTGAAAAATGGTTCATCATTCTTCAACAATGCAGTCTTAAGGACTGTCATTTTTACAAATGAAGAAACTATGGCCTTGGGGTAAAATGATTCACCTAAAAACTATGGCCTTGAGGTTAAATGACTAAATGACTAAAATCCAAGAGGAAATTAGATTAGAGAGGGAGTAAATGAGAGGGAAGTCAGTAAAACACATTATAACAATTAGGTAAATGAAGAAAACATTAAATGTTAATGGTACTTAAGTCAAATAAAATATCAATATTATTCTTGTTAAGATTTTGGTTCCATTTAAATAGTTTAATTTATTAGTAATAATTAAAGTGACTTAACTTTTCCAGTTTAATAAATTTTTAGTCTTCTGGTCCCTCAAGTTATAACTTTAAATTACTATAAGGTATAAGGTAAGTAGTCCAAACACACTGTACCAGTTTGTTAAAAAGGACTCCTTTAATCAACTGGCAAATTATATATTGTATATTTTTATATATTATTTTGCATTTAGCTATCAAAAGTCAAAGCCTCAAAGTCTCAGTTTCTTCATCTGTAAAAAGTGAATAATAATTGGGCTATTTACCTTTTATCTAACAATGATATTATATCCTGACTTTCTTGGGTCATATTCCAATCACTTAAACTCCACTACCTCAATTTGGAAAAAGACATTTCAACTAGATGATTTCTTAGGTTCACCTGAACATTAATTTCTATAATCCTATGGGGGGTTTTTTTTAGGTTTTTGCAAGGCAAATGGGGTTAGGTGGCTTTCCCAAGGCCACACAGCTAGGTTATTATTAAGTGTCTGAGGACAAATTTGAACTCAGATACTCCTAAATACAGGGCCGGTGCTCTATCCACTACACCACCTAGCCACCCCTAAGTTTCAACAGAATGACAAAGGGGTCCATGAGATTCAAAAACTGTTAAGATCCTCTAATTTAGATTAAAATAAACAAATAGAGCTTCTTGATTGTGAGAAAGTGTGTGGGACAAATGTAACCACTTAAATAAATTTCAGAGATTTCTCAAGGTATAAAGAGAAAAAGCTTCATTTGATTCTAGAGAAGCAGACTCCACTCAGTCTTAAAGACAGAGAATAAGGCAAAGGGGCAAAAGACCCTGAGGAATGTGGTCTTTACAATCTAAAGAAAAAAAGCATACAATTCAAACAGAGATAGGATTAGCCCTCCAGCCCTGGGGAATGGATGGACATCCTGACTTCAAAAGATAAAACAGGGTCAGTTGATTCTTTACATTTAGGTCATGATACCCCAGAATTTGCTTGTCAGGGAAGGAGGGGCAGAAGAGATTATCACACACAGTTCAACTATTTCTAATCTATAATATTCCACTGAAGGAATCTCAGGCCTTATCCCACTCAAAAGTAAGAAGCTGGACTACCAAGGATTATCATCATCATCTGAGAGAAAAATATAGATTAATAATAAGAAAAGGAAATTTTTTGAAAGGCAACCAACTTTTTTCTTTTTTTTATTTCATTTATGCTTTTTATAGTAACAGAACTCAATAGAGATCCTAAATTCTTCAATATAATAATGAGCATTTATGAAATGCTTTAATATTATCTCATTTGACCTTCACATCAGTCCTATAAGGGAGATGCTAATATTATACCCATTTTACAGATGAGGAAATGGAGACAGAGGTTATGAGATAGAAGTTACTTGCCCAGAATCACATAATTAGTGAGATCAGATTGAATTCTGCACTTCAGCTCTACCTCTTGCATCACCCTGGCTTGCCCAGGGTCTGGCTGAACTCAGGTATTCCAGGACTCCAAGTCCAGCTCTGAATCCACTACACCACCTATCTACTTTACCTTAACACAGGTACAGAATAACTCCTTAAAAAAAAGAAAAGAAAACCATAAGGCACCTTTCTGACATTATTATACAATAGGCACATCAGTAATTAAGTGATTAAGAGGTCTGCAAAATAAGCCTAGTAAATAAGACTCAACAATTAATCTCAACACATGTACTCCCCATATACCTGCAATGCAATAGCAAAGAACAATTAGCAGGCTGGTCTTCCTTTTCTTTCCCAGATCCCTTTGAGAACACAATGCCTCTTGCAAACAAAATTTCCTCTTTTCTATTTGCTTCCCAGCACTGCTCTGTTTTCTCATGGGGGGGGGGGGGGGGGTGAGTGGCAAGAATAATCTGCATAGCCCCTTCTTATTCTCACATCCTATGATGGGAGCTGCAGTTGGTTTAAATTAACATACTATGTTTGTGGTGTGAATTATATTTTACTATTTTTTTTTCAAAAGAACTGGGGCTGAGTATATAAATATTTAGTTCTTCTAATTCTTTAGAGAGATTATAGAACTACAGATCATCAAAATAGCATGGACATAATTGGTCTTAGACATTAATTTCCTTTTTAAAAAAGCAAAATGTTTTGGGGGAAATAGTACATAATGCCTCTTGAACAGTGGAGATTAATCAAAATGATTTGTTTGGTTAGAGATAAAACAGAAAAGGAATTCAAGCCCAGGGTCTGGGGAAGCAATATTAAGTCTGACTGAATTTTAGCCAATGATGCCTTTCATGGGCCAGCAACTATTTGGGGGAAGGAGGGATTCAGAGAGAGTCTGTAGATACAGGTATTTAATGAAATGTTGAATTTTCCTAAGTTTCTCAGAAAGAAAACTTCCTAAACTGAAAATACTCTTTCTTAAAACATCCCTTCCCAGTGTACGGGAACATGCCAAATCAAAAGTGAAAAATCAAACTGTCTACTTCAAAGCAAAATTCTGAACTTTACCAGACTCTGCATTTATTCCTTGGATTGGGCCAAGAAATGGTGCAACATCCGTGATGGGAATCCCAATGAATTCAAGTCTCCTAGTTTTCCTGTTTGGCTCTGGCCTGAAATTTTGCAATACTCACTTGGAGAATTTATTTATTATATGAAACTTTTGACAGGATTGGGTTTTTTGTTTTTGTTTTTTTTTTTTTGCATTTATATCCTCCTTACAGTCCAGGTATTAGGCTGCCTCCATCATATATAGCATGCTGAAGGAGGAGCTAAGCAGTGGATAAAGCACCAGCTCTGAAGTCAGAATGACCTGAATTCAAGTATGATCCCAGACACTTGATACTTACTAGCTTTTTTTGACCTAGAGCAAGTTATTAAACTCCAATTGCTTCACCCTCTCCCCCAAAAAAAGAAAAAGAAAGGATAATGATAAAATTTTAAAATATATATCAGCATAGAATAAGATTTACAGATTTTGGTCTTTGAAAAAATAAAAAAGGTTTTTTTTAATCTGTAAATTAAGGAAAAACCCACCCAAGATTCTAAGAGATTTTTTTAGGCAGAGAATTAGGGAGAAATGACCTATTCAGTATTACTTTATTCTACAGAGTTCATTATTTAGCCCTAAAATAAATACCACACCAAAAAAAAATGGATCTTTGCAGATAAAGAATCTTAACTACAAAAAAATTAAAACTTAAAAAAAGAGAACTTTCTTCCAACTTCTCCTGAGTTAAAAGTTCAGTTATCCACAACTATGTTAGCATGCAAACCACATTTTCAACCTCTGTAATGAATTGCTTCT
Source organism: Macrotis lagotis (assembly GCF_037893015.1). Taxonomy (NCBI): domain Eukaryota; kingdom Metazoa; phylum Chordata; class Mammalia; order Peramelemorphia; family Peramelidae; genus Macrotis; species Macrotis lagotis. The sequence continues at coordinate 504,415,618 of NC_133666.1, forward strand.
TTAATTGAAATGCATGGGACAACTGGTTGCTGTTGAGCTTTCTTAGTCCCATAGCAACTTTAAACATAAAAATTCACTTAGAAATAGTTATAAAAGTCCTCACCATGGCCAAGATTCACAGTCTGAGAGAAAATTTACTTGTGAAGATTTTATCCCAATAAGATGTCCCTTAAAGAAATCCAGCTCTAATTCCTGAGCCTAAAAAAGAGGTCAACGATGGGAGCCCTTGCCCTTAATGCTTTTTCTCAAAAGGGAAGATTTTTGCTTCACTTAAACTTCTAATTTTACTACCTACACAGTCAAACTCATGTTCACTGATTCCTACTAAAGATTTTATATGGTATCCATCTGGAAGCGAAGACCCATTCATACTTTCTCAGCGTATTCACACGTATCTAAAATCTTGTCAACTCAAAGAGCTTCAGAAGGTTTAAGGGGACACCTCCAGGATCAGACAGCTCAAGCACATTAGTGAACTAGAGAACAGGATTTTTTTTTTTATCTTTCTTTTGTCCCTAGTACTTAACAAAGTATCTGAGACAGATTGACAAATGCTTGCTTATTTAATTGAACAAACATTTAAAGAGCCTACTTCCTGTCAGATCTCTATGGTAGGTGCCAAGGATGAAAAGAAGAAAGATGTTAGTCCCCATACTCAAAAATCTTACAATCTACAAAACCACAAATAGCCATGATCTAAGAAAAACACGGGTTAAAAAAGCTTAGAAGACAAAATAACATGACAGTTTTCCAGATCAGGGAAGGCATAAATAAAGAGACTTGGACATTAGAGGAAGGATTTCAAGAAGGGAAATTACTGAAGCAAACTTTCAATGTGTGACAGGTGAGATAGGCATTTAAATGCAGAGTGAAAGAGGATGAAATAGACAATAACTAATTATCCTGTTCAGCTGGTTACAGCAGTTCTCCAAGTGTGATCCAAGGGTTCACTAGATCAATACTGCTTTCATAATAATAATACTAGGATATTTTTGTCTTTTAAAAGTCTTCCCTAGTCCACACTTTTATAGATGAGAGAGATCCACAGTTATCATATATTATGTTTTCAGACTTTCTTTTCTATTTTTTAAAAAAATGTATAATGCACATCTTACTATTCCTTTCAAACAAAAAAAACATTATGTACATTTTTTCTCCTCCCCCTACCATGGCTACTATTAGACACAAATAGGTATATCATATAAATACATATATGTGTGTGTGTGTGTGTGTATATATATATGTGTGTGTGTGTGTGTGTGTGTATAAAATGGGTAAAATATACCACAAATATGTACATTATATATATACATATACACACACACACACACATACACATGCATATTTAAAATTATTCTATATATACTTCTATTAACCAGTACTTTTCATCATATGTCCTTTATAATTATTTTGGGTATTTATGATAAACAAAATAACTTATTCAGTTGGGGGAGAAGATAAAGATGAAATTTCAGACTTTTCAATGCATCAATCAGTTAAACTTTTAAAATGTAATTTGTTACACGTGATGGTTCTGGCTCACTGGGAAGGAGGAATGGGAAGAAAACTTGGGGATAGCTATGATCATGTTAGAAAGTAAAAAAACCAATTTAAAATTTAAAAAAATAACTTCCCTTTTCTAACTTATCTGTGGTAGAAGGCTGCATCAAAAACATATCATAAATGAATGTAGGAGACAAGAATCCAGCTGTCTTCCATTAAGTGAACCATTAAAAAGATTTGCAAAAGTATGTAGAACAATTTCACTCTTGTCACTAATATTTTTGGCAGGGGGATTTTTTCATAAATTCGTAAGTATTTTCTCACAAGTTTTATTTCCTAAAACTATATGGGGGTGGGGGGTGGGGGACTAGGTGGCACAATCACAGTGGATAGAGCACTGGCCCTGGAGTCAGAAGGACTTGAGCTCAAAGTCAGTCTCAGACATTTAATAATTACTTAACTGTGTGACCCTTAGGCAAATCACTTAAATCCATTGAGTTGCAAAAAACCCCAACTATATTAAGTTTATTGCTGTATTTAAAATTGATAAATATCTTAAATGTTATCAGTTTCCATTTCTAGTAATTTTAAAAATACTTTTAAACCTTTAAAAAGTGTAAAAATAAATTATAGAAATCACCAATAATTTCCTAAGAAAAAGTCTCCAGGTCCAGATGGATTTACAATTCTATCAAACATTTAAGGGAAAAATTAATTCCTATTCTACATAAACTATTTTTCAGAAATAGGAAAGAAAGGAGTTCTGCCAAATTCCTTTTTATGACACCAACATGGTGCTGATACCTAAACCAGGAAGAACCAAAAGAGACAAGGAAAATTTTAGACCAAACTCCCTAATGAATATTGATGCAAAAAATCTTAAACAAAATTTTAGCAATGAGACATACAGCAAGCTATTACCAGGATAATATATCAAGCAGGCAGGGATGGTTCAACATTAAGAAAACATTCAACATAATTAAACATATCAATAGCAAAACCAACAGAAGTCACATGATTATTTCAACAGATCTGAAAAAGCCTGTGATAAAATAAAACGTCATTCCTATTAAAAACACCAGAAAGTTTAGGAATAAATGGAGTTTTCCTTAAAATAATAAATAGCATCTATCTAAAACCATCAACAAATATTATATTTACTGGGAATAAACAGAGCATTTCCAATAAATTCAGGAATGAAACAATGATGCCCATTATCACCATTACTATTCAATATAGTATTAGAAATGCCAACAGTAGCAAGAAAAAGAAATTGAAGGAATCAGAATTGGCTATGAGGAAGCAAAACTTTCACTCTTTGCAGATGATATGAAGGTATACCTAGAGAACCTGAGAAAACCATCTTGAAATAATTAACAAATTCTGCAAAGTAGCAGGATATAAAATAAACCCACATAAATCATTAGCATTTCTATATATGAACAACAAAGGCTAAGAACAAGAAACAGAAAGAGAAATTCCATTTAAAATAACTGTAGACAACATTAAAAACTTGGGATCTTCCTCCCAAAACAACCCAGAAACTGTATGAACACTTATAAAGTGTTATATAAACTGTATGAACAATTATAAAGCTCTCCTCATCCAAATAAAGTCAAATCTAAATAACTGGAAAAATGTCAAATGCTCATGGGTAGGTCGAGCTAATATAATAAAAACGACAATTCTAGCCAAATTAAATTACTTATTCAGTGCTATACCAATCAAACTACCAAATAATTATGTTACCAAGCTAGAAAAAATAGTAACAAAATTCATCTGGAGCCACAAAAGGGCAAGAATAGCAAGGGAATTGCTCACTATTTGACAAAATTTTTTGGCAAAATTGGAAAATAGTATGCCTAGGCATAGATCCACATTTCACATCCTATACTAAAATAAGGTCAAAATGGGTACAGGATTTAGACATAAAGAGCGATTAACATAGATAAATTAGGGGGCGGCTAAGTGGTGTAGTGGATAGAGCACCGGAGTCAGGAGTACCTGGGTTCAAATCTGACCTCAAACACTTAATAATTACCTAGCCGTGTGGCCTTGGGCAAGCCCACTTAACCCCATTGCCTTGAAAAAAAAAGCCATAGATAAATTAATAGACCAAAAAATAATTTATCTATCTGATCTATGGAAAAGGGATAAATTTTTGACTAAACAAGATTTAGAGCACATTATAAACTGCAAAATGAATGATTATGACTATATTAAATTAAAAAGATTTTGCGCTAATAAAATCAATGCTGCCCAAAATTAGAAGAAAAGCAGAAAGCTGGGAAACAATTTTCACAACCAGGATTTCTGATAAAAGTTCTCATTTCTAAAATCTAGAGAATTGCATCAAATTTATAAGATCACAAGTCATTTCCCAATTTAAAAATGGTCAAAGGATATAAAGACAGTTATCAAATGAAGAAATTAAAGCTATATATATAATCATATGGAAAAAATGTGCCAGATCACTATTGCTTAGAGAAATGCAAAATAAAACAATGAGGTTTATCATCTCACACCTATTAGATTAACCCAGATGAGAAAAAGGAAAGATGAAGAGGTTGTGGGAGGATTGGGACATTGATGCATCACTGGTGGAGTTGTGAATGGATCCAACTTTTTCTGGAGAGCAATGTGAAACTATGCTCAAAGAGCAATAAAATTGTTCATACCCCTTTGACCCAGCAATTCCAATGCTAGGATTATATCCAGAAGAAATTGTAAAAAATGGGGAAAAGTCCTACATGTTCCAAAATATTCATAGCAGCTCCTTTTGTAGTGGGCAATGAATTGAAAATTGAGAGTATGCCCATCAAATGGGGAATGGGCTAAACAAGTTATGATTCATGAATACCATGGAATATTACTGCTCTTTAAGAAACTACAAATGGTCAGATTCTAGAGAAGCATGGCATGACTTCCAGGATCTGATGCTGAGTCAAAGGAGTAGAACCAAGAGAATAATGTACACATCAACAACATTATGAGATGAACTATCTTGATGGAAGCAACTCCTCTTGACAATCCAGAGAGCTAAGACAACTGTATCAGACTGGTTATGGACTATATTATACCCAACCAAAGGAAGAAAAACAAAACAAAACACAGAAGAAAAAAACAAACCTACCAAATCTGATGGACACTTTATAAAAATTATCTCTTATGCATCTCTTTCCCTTAATCCTCATTCCCCATGCCAAAAATTACTAATTTGTAAATGTTTAACAAACTATGTATGTAAAATGCTAACCTGCCTATTCCCTGCTGGGGAGTGGGGGGTGGGAAGGGGGGATGGAGGGAAATTTTGTAACTTGGAAATATACATGTACAAATGGATGAAAACAAATAAATAAATAAAAATGTAAATTCTAAGGCACTCATATTTTCAGAGGGCAAAGGGATCCTGAGATCAAAAAATTTAAAAGCCATTAGAGCATAGTTTTCCAAGTATTTCCAATACTTTATATTAAAAGCATTTAAACAACAAATGCCTTCTCTGCATGTGATTCCCAATTCACAAAGCCTTAGGATTTATTCTTCTGAGGAATGGGATGCCAGCACCTGTATATGCCCTTTTTTCCCAGATCCCTTTTATGTGCTCTCTATTCCCATTAGAGCTCCTTGAAGAGATTTCCAAAAGTAAGCTCCTTGAAGGGAAGACCTCTTGCTTGATAATATTTGTATTCTAAGAGCTTAACAGTGTCTGAAAATATTTTATTAATCTATAATATTTTTAACTGTCCTAATGATCAGCTCAATATACATCATTGATTTAGATCTAGTCCTTCATATATGCTGAGAACAAAGGAAGGGATATAGAAGTGACTTATTTTCCTGTATATAAGGAAAGTTAATAGTTTATAGTTAATAATTAATTTAATACTTAATATTTAAGTGACTTCTATAATATTACCAAGAAAGTCACAAGAGAACACATCTCAAGGTTCCCTACCTCACAAGGGTCTGTTTCTCATTGGCTATATCTTATCAAAGAAGAAAGATTAAATGCCACAGAGAGGTTAGTATAAAGTTTGTTTGAAATCAAGTCACAGTATTGCTTATATTGAGGAGTGACTAATTTGATTATTAAGCCTGTTCCACTGTAGTAGAGAAAACATGTAATAGATAGAAAAAGCCAGATTTTTAGACAAAAACCTAATTTCAAGTCCACCTCTAACCCACAGTGGCTATGAAACACACTGAGCAAATCATTTACCCTCAAAGTAGCCTAGGTAACTCTAACTACAGATGTGCATTGGTAGAAATGAACTACAGATATGCATTAATAAAATGTTTCTTCATATAGAGTTTAATCAATAGTCTAAGGAGGGGTGGTAACATCCAAGCAAAATCATATGTTCTGGCACCACCACCAATTATTTACAGGTGGGACTCAACATTCAATAAATCTAGGAGTGAAAAAATTAAATATTTGATCAAATATAACAAGCAAATAAGGTGTGTGTGTGTGTGTGTGTGTGTGTGTGTGTGTGTGTGTGTGTGTGTGTGTGTATCTATACACACGCAAATAGCCCTTGAAAGAAAAGTTTCCGGTCCTGGTGTAAGGAGGTGAACAGGCAGTTCTCAAGGAAACAAAATGCAATGCAAATGAAAGCAACAATTCTGAGATTGCACCTCACAAAAGTCAGAAAGGCAAAAAGTGACCCCCCCCCAAAAAGGAGAATTTTTAAGTATTGGAAGGGTTGTAAGAAAATAGACACATCTGATGCAATGTTGATAGACTTTTCAGAGAGGTATAGCCATCTGGAGAGAAATCTGGAATTATACCCCCAAAATTATCAGTGTGTCCCTTCTGCTCCAACTATATCACTGCGAGTCCTATCCTCAGAAGAGATCAAAGACAGGGGGAAAAATTCTATATGTTCATGAACATTTATACTAGCTTTTGTGATGGCAAAAATCTATAACATAAAAATAGATCAATAAGTTATCATATATGAATGTAATAGAGTAATAAGGAAATTGGAGGCAACTAAGTGACACAGTTGATAGAGCACCAGTCCTGGAGTCAGACAGACCTGAGTTCAAATCCCACCTCAGAAACTTAATAATTACTTAGCTGTATAATCTTAGGCAAGTCACTTAACACCACTGCCTTACAAAAAGAAAAAAAAAGAAAAAAGGAAATAAATGATTTCAAAAAGACATGGAAAGGCTTTTTATGAATTATGCATAATGGAGTGAAGTCAGAAGAATAATTTAATACTATAACATCAAAATTATAAAAATAAACAATTTTTGGAATTTTTATATACTGATGAATACTGAAATGAATAGAACCAGGGAACTTATACAATAACAACACTTGATAATTTTGAAAGCTGTAAAATCTATAATGACCATTCAATATTCCAAAGAACTGAAGATTAAAAAATACTATACAATTCAGAGACATGATGGATTTAGGCTACAGAATAAAATAAATGAACTTCTATATACAGTCACTGGATGAATTTGGTATGCTTAAATTATTCATATTTGTTCATATATATATATAATATATATATATTTTTGAATACTTTTCCCAATAGAGTAAGGATGAGAGTGAAGGAGGCACAATGGATTCCTGTTATTAGAAGATATGAAAAGTTGCTGGGAGAGAAAGATACAGATATAAAAAGTTGGAGGCACTTTCAGATGAAGTACCTGAAGTATTACTTACCCATTTTAACTTACCCATTTTACTCTACTCTTCCTCTGTGAGAGGTCTCTTTATTTATAAGGGAGAGGGACAGAAAGAGAAGGGGGGGGGGGGGGAGGTAAAAGGAAAGTTTCCAACACCGAAGATACAAACCTTCCCCAACCCCTCTCAAAAACCCTTTACTATAGATGAGTTGATATGGAGAAAACTACAAATATGAGGTAAACCAGGAATCAGAAAACTGCTTCTCCTCCAGATGTTGCTCCCAATTAGTTGTGCAACCAAAGACAAGTCACAACACTTGGGAGACTCAAAAAGTAAGAACTGGAAAAATAAAAATGAACTCACCTATCAGTCACACCATATCATTTTCAGCACAAAAGTAATTGCAGTTCTACTTTAAGTCCATTTCTTTTGCTTCACCCCTCAAAATCCCTTTTCCTTCTAACTTAGGGATGATTGTAAGAGTTGTTTTGTTTTTTCTTCATTAAGATTCTAGCAGGAACTGAACAAGAAAACAGAATTCATTTGCAATTTTGTTTGCTGTTCAGCAGTACAGTGATTTGGAGAACTTTTGTACTCAAACACCTGTATAGATTTTCTTTCTTTTTACTTGATTATTTCTGCCATTATGTAGATATGGAATGTTTACACACAGCTTGTCAGACATAATTGGTATATTGTTTCAGCTTGAAGATTTTCCCTATTACTGCTGGTCGTGTGACACTACCAAAGCATATAACAGAGTCACAAACTATGTAACTTTTTTCAACAGATTACTTGGTAGCTACTGATTCACATTTGAATTTTTAATACAAAATTATATTGATTTTGTTTTTTCCAATCATAATAAAAGCTTTTATTCTTAGAATTTATTCTAGGCTTGGGAATCTAAAGACCTGGATGTAAATTGGGGCTCTACTCTTTACTATCATAGTCTTCAGTCAGTCATTTTACCTCAGTTTCTTCATAAGGAAGTTGAAAGAGATGATCTTTAAGATTCATCCCATTTCTAAATCTATCACAATGCTAAAAATTAATATTATATGGAATTCACAAATCTTCCATGTTGATTTTAGTCACAATGTTTTCTCTCCTTTTTTCTTTTGGTTTTCTTTTTTAAAGTACTAAGTGTAGTACTTTAGTAGTCAATGGTGTGAAATAAGAGCTAGTTTAAATGAAGCATAATAGTTGCTAAATCTAGTGCAGATAAGGATTATCAAAGTATTTGATCCAGTAGATATGACCTCGGGACCTCCCATACTCTATCCCATATCTCAAACCAAATTTTCCAGGATTGGGGTCAAATACCTCACTCTGTTCTAAATGAGTCAAAAGGTAATAAGAATCACATTTAGTATTAAAGGTAGAAAAGGGGATGAGGGAGTTCGTGTAATCCATCTGTGAATCACTGAATATCAGAGATCATTTACTTCATTCCCTGTGTTTTACAAATGAGGAATCAGAAACCAAGAGAGGTCAACAATTGGTCCAAAATGAGAGCTTGGCTCTCCAGAATCTCAGGCCAATGCTCAATATACACTACAGCTGCAGAGCGGCTCTTTGTCCACTTGATTTGAATTACTCTAACCCATAGGACCCTCCTTTATGGTCTCATCAATTCCTCTCTCTCTACTTTTTTAGGCTATTTTTCCTTTTGTTTTCCACCACATTAACATAAGGATCAAATTTTTTTCAAAATTCTTCTCTTCTAATGTTTCCTTTAATACCAGCACAGCTCAGGTTATATTAAAATAATCTGCCACTATCTGAAAGTGTGATTTGAATGTGGCAAAATGGTATCAATTTGGATTTAACACTTAAAGAAATATTCCAATTAACAAAGGAAAAAAGATACAATTTCCATGATTTTACAAAGGAAAGAAATAAGGAAGCAGAGCAGAGACCAATAGGGTGATAAATACATGGGGATTCAGCAAAAAAAAAAAAAGAAAGAATGTGCTTCTGAAGTAATGATGGTGATAAAAGGCCCTCAAAATAATACTGATGGTGAAGATGATGATAGCCAGAATTTATATAGTGTTTTAAGCTAGCAAAGTGCTTTACATATGAATCAATCAAAAAACATCTATTAAGTTCCAGATCCAGTGATAGCTCACTGAAGATATTAAAGAGAAAATACAGACCCTATGCTCAAGCTTACAATCTAATGAAGACAATGGCAAAATAAATATATACAAAACAAGCCATATTAAAAATTAAAAGAGAGAAAGCACTATAAATAAAAGAGGTTAGAACCTCTTGTAGAAGGTAAGATTTTAGTTATGACTTAAAGAAATTCAGGGACATCAGCTCAGGGGAGGGAGAGATTTCAGGCATGGAAGACAACCAGAGATAAAGGCTTGGGGTCAGCAAATGGGCAGTTTCTTGTTCCTGTGACAGTCTGAGGCCAGTGTCAATGGACCTAAGAGTAATGTGGTTAGGGAGTAAGTAAGAAGACTGGAAAGGTAACATGGGGTAGATTACAAAGTACTTTGAATGCCAAACAGAACAATTTGTATTTGTTCTTGAAAGCAATATAAAGCCACATGAATTGGAGGAAGGCAGGGATTGTCACAATTTGACCTGAGTTTAAGGAAAATCACTTTAGTGACTGAATAGAAGGAAGATGAATTGGAGTGGGAGAGGCTTGTGGCAGACAGATCCACCTATGGTAAGTTAATGCAATAATCAAGGTGTAGGTGATGACAGTCTGCACTAGAGTGGTGACTGTATAGGAAGAGAGAAGAGAGACCTAGATACAAGATATGATTGCAGAAGTAAAACTGGCACCATCTGGCAGCTTTGATGAGGCCTGAGAGACTGTGAGGAATCCAAGATGACTCCTAGGCTGTAACCCCAAGTGATGGAGAAGATGGTGTTACACTTTACAACAATAGGAAGGTAGGACTTGGGAAGGATTTAGGGGGAAAAGATAAGCCCTGTTTGCCAGATACTGAGCTTCCACTCAATCAACTCCTTATTTAGGAGATAACTCAGAGTAACAATGCTTTGGTTGATCTGATTACAAAAACTAGAAGCAAAATACCTTCAAATTCCCACCCACGGTGAGAAAGTACCTAAAGAATTTCCACTTCAAATCACCCACCTCAAATACTCTAATCAATTCCCAAACTACCCACAAATACAAAGAAACACAACTGGCAGTTAAGGAGAAGGAAACTGATGGGTGTAGTATGTGTTCTTTCTCCTAGTGAACACAAAGGCTATCTTTACATTACCAACAAGTTGGGTTTCAACTGTTTTATCTCGGACTCTTGGGCAGACTGAAAATGTCATTTCTCCATGTTACTCCTCAAAAACAATAAGCACTATAATCAGCATTTTTGACTATGCTGTGGTGTTTTATTTAATGAAATTCTGATACAGGCCAGTAATCCATTTAAACTTCATAGTTGGTAAGTTTTGTAACTAAAAGAGGGATCAGGGCAGTGATGAGGGAATTCAGCTCAAGAAGCACATATGGACTGTTTACTAGGTGCCAAACACTGTATTGGGTACCAGGAATATAAAAAGAAAAATGAACTGATACCCAATAATTTCTCTTTACATATTAGGGTTAATGGCAAAATAACTTGATATATGATCTGATCCCTTCCAGTTTTATGAGTCTGTATCTCTTATTTAGAGAGGAACCATTTGGTAAGCATTAAGAAATTAGATGTTTACAATATTCATTAGGCACCACATGGGGGGGGGGGGCAGAAAGTGGGAGGGAGTGACAGGAGAGTTGTCTTTTTCCTCTTTTTTTTAAATGAATGTTCTTTTCTCCCAGCTTTGGGGAAATTATGCTTGGTGTGCAGCAGGGGGAAGTTTGCTCAGGAATAAAAACATCATATTCTTCCTATTAAATTAACCCAGAACTGGGCACTTTGCCCAAGGTCTCAAATTCAGTGATAATCTGTCAAACTCTTATGTTCAATGCATGCATAGCCAAGTCTTTTCATGCACAATAAGAGGAAATAATCTGTGGTTGGGCTTTACAGCCAGCAGTGACCCTGACCAGTGAAGCAAAAAGCAGCAACCAAGAATACTCCCCACCCATTCACCCCACAACCCTCTGCTCTCACTGGGGACCAATCACCCACATTTGGAGAATGGTAATTGCCTTTTTTGGACACTTCAGCTCACCAAGCTCCCTAAGGTCTTGGTCTGTCTTAACCTAATGTCAGCCCAGCCCCATTATGCAGACAGCTGCACAGACCACCCAAAACTTAAAGAAATGTGCAACCACCAACAATAACTAAACATAGGGGATACATTATTCTCTAGATCTCCATCAAAGATGGCAGTCCTTCCTTCTTCCTCCCTCTCTTCCCTCCACCAAAACACTAACCAGCGCTACACATAGATGTGACTAGCTAGTAACATTTGGGGAGAATTAAATCAATGTTATCCTTTCCATCTAGATTTAAACAATATCAAATTTGCCAAAGGATCCTTAGTTCTTTCATTGGTTGGTTTTTAAGCCCAGTCAGCCCTGCCTGGGACAGGAAGGAATGTAGCTGGCCCTAAATTGTGCTTCCCAGCAGTGAGGTCATCCTCGAAGCAGAAATAGGGATGAGGGTTAACACAGGAAAGCAGCTTTTGGGGAGTAGGGTTGGCTGGCTCTCTTACTAAGATGAGAGACAAATGGTTCTATACTCAGTCCCTTCTGGACCTTGGATGTTTTGATACCACTATTGTACAGTTGTTATGAAGAGAATTCTTTGAAGAGAAAGTCACTTTTATTCCCTTTTGCTCTCAAGCTTTGAAAATTGTCCACAGCTACAAGGTAAGAGTGATACAATCCATTTTTGCAAATGAAGAAACAGAGGACTCTGGAATACTCAAACTACTGGCTGAGGTTATCACAGTTCATCAACAAGATATGAAGTGGATCTAATAAGGTGAAAGCTCCAGCAATTCAATTCCATTCTGCCATCATTGATTAAGTGCTTGTCACGGACTGTATTAGGCTCTAGCAGAGATGTAAAGCTGAATAGAATGTGGGAACAAATAATTAGTACAAAACAGACATTACATTGATCCTCTGTATGTGTCTGCTAGTATAATAATAATAATAAATTATTATTATTATTATTATTATTATTATTATTATTATTATTATTATTATAAAGAACTGGTTATGTGATTGACCTAGTCCAGGAAGTTGATGTAATTTATGATCAGGCTGATCCTAGACTTATTTTAAATCAATACATTCAACTGGAGTGGTTATCCAGATGAAGTAGCTCATCCATCTCTTTCATTAGAGAGAGGGCTTCAGGGGGCTGCCTCTCTTATTAGGTGGTCAAACAAGAAAGAAAATTGCTTGCAAATATAGTGAACATTTAATGAAAGGCATTCAAATAGATATAAAGCTCAGTAAGATACAGTGTAAAAGGATAAGACCAAACAAATAAGCATAATATAATATAATGCAGAATGTGATATATAGACAGACACACATATATTGCCTCATCAATGCATACCTAAAACTGTTCTGCAACCCAATAGTCTAGAATTGCCTGAGGCTTTGAAAGGGTAAGAAGACTCGCCAAGGGTCAATATGGAAATTATTATTATTATTATTCAATCCTGTGCTACTCTGTGTTATCAGACTGTCTATGGGGTTTTTTTGGCAAAAATACTGGAGGGGTTTGCCATTTCCTTCACCAGTGAATTACGGGAAACAGGTAAAGTGACTTGCCCAGCTAGGAAGTATCTGAAATTGAATTCCAACTTTGGTCTTCCAAATTACAGGCCCAGGATTCAATCCACTGAGCCATCTAATTGTTCCCAAGATGAAAAAGGGGGACTTAAACCCAGCTCTTCCAGATCTACCCACTACACCATACTTCCTTCTCTGACACATATATATGGAAGAATTTCAAACCAAAATGCTAGAGGTCTAAGAGAGAGAAAATCATAGGTAGGCCACAGAGAGGTGAGGTGAAATTAAGGAAAAATTTCTGGGTATTTTTTTTTGTCATTTAAAGTCCTTTCCAAACTCAAAGGGCAATAAAAATGAGCATACCCTTTGATCCAGCAATACCACTACTGAGCCTATACCCTGAAGAGATCATAAAAATGGGTAAAAACACTTGTACAAAAATATTCATAGCAGCTTTATTTGTGGTAGCAAAGAATTAGAAATTGAGTGAATGTCCATCGATTGAGGAATGACTGAATAAATTGTGGTATATTTATGTTATAGAACACTATTGTTCTATTAGAAACCAGGAGGGATGAGAATTCAGAGAAGCCTGGAAGTATCTACATAAACTGATGCTGAGTAAGATGAGCAGAATCAGGAGAACATTGTACACCCTAAAAGCAATAGGGGGGGTTATGATCAACCTTGATGGACACTCATTTCATAAGTACAACAATCAGGGATAATTTTGGGCTGTCTGCAATGGAGAATACCATCTGTATCCAGAGAAGGAATTGTGGACTTTGAATAAAGACCAATTTAATTTTAAAAAAAAAAAATGTCTTTTAAGTAAGTAATCTTACTATCTCTTATATTCTATTTTTTTTAAGGATATAATTGCTCTCTCAACACATTCAATTTAGATCAATGTATAACATGGAAATAATGTAAAGACTAACAGACTGCCTTCTGTGGGGGGGGGGGGGGAAGCAAGATTTGGGGGGAAATTGTAAAATTCAAAAATTAAATAAATTAATTAAAAAAAAAGTCCTTTCCAAACTGACCCCAGTATATCTTTACAGCCTTATATGACAAACTAAACTGACCTTACTATTATTTCTCACAAGCAATATATCTACCATCTCCAGGCTTTTGAGATGAACCCCATATTTGGGATATACTCTATTCTCATCTTCATTTCTAAGAATCTCATTTCCTTCTGACCTCAGCTCAAATACCACCTTCCAAAAAACATCTCTCTTGATTCCCTCAGCTCCTAGAGTTCTCCTTTCCCAAATAAATATATTCTTTATCTACTTATTTGTTTCGGTGTTGTTCCCACCATTACTTTCACCAATAAGGTATAAGTTCTTGGGGGCGGGGCCTATTTATATATTTTTTTGCATCCCCAATGACCAGCACATAACAACTGACTAATAATTTCTTGTTGATTAGATGATTAGATGAGAGAAAGGGATCAAAAAAGGTGAAAGGGGGCAGCTAGGTGGTACAGGGGATAGAGTATCAGCTCTGGAATCAGGAATACCAGAGTTCAAATACAATCTCAGACACTTAATAACTGCCCAGTTGTGTGACCTTGGGCAAGTCACTTAACCCCATTGCCTTAAAATTTAAAAAAAAAAGCTTTCAAAAAAGGGGAAAAGGGAATGAGATGAGTGTTCATTGTCCTTATATTTAGTTTCTTCTATAAAGAGTACAGGCCTATCTACAGCAAGATAAGGGGATAAACAGTTGAAAATTCATGTGGTCCATTGGCATCCTTGCAATGTCAAGAGAATGAGGAAATTGTTGTGAGATTGACAGATTCAGACCCTTCCCCTGGTAATTTAAGGGAATAAAACAAGACACTCATAGTTAACCAAGGGAAAAAAAGTTGTCCAACTCTAGATAGTCCATTGGTGGTCTGCCAGTCAAGTACTGGTGAGGGGTTAAAATTTCTCATGGCTTTTCTTCTCAGGTAACCAGGAAGTTGTGTCAATGACTTGAGCTTTTAGTTCTTCAAAATAATTAAGTCTTAAGGATGGTTTTGTTCAAAAGAGAAGGAGAAGGATGGGACAAATAATAAATTTTGTGTGCGATGAGGAAAATAATTAAGCCCACATGTCAGGCAGAAGACTCTGGTAGAATTTTCTACAGCCACAAAGGCCTTTCGCAGAATGTTAGATGGCCACCTTGTGAAGCACTCCATATCCTAGAAGAGTATTGAACAAGATGGAATGGATAGAGGAAATATCCATATTAATGAAGTTATAGATTCACTCAATTATTTTAAGATTTCACATTTGCCTCATCAATATAATTAGTTATATATTTATCTGTATACATGTTTATAGACATAATACTGAGATGTAAAGACTGTTGGCTTTAATATTATTCCCTTAATCTTTTTTTAAATTTTATTTAAGGCAATGGGGTTAAGTGGCTTCCCCAAGGTCACAGAGCTAGGCAATTATTTAGTGTCTGAGGCTGGATTTGAACTCAAATACTCCTGACTCCAGGGCCAGTGCTCTATCCACTGTGGTACCTAGCTGCCCCTATCCCCTTAATCTTAAAATAGGCACATAATATTTGTTATTTGTTAAATGAATTGAAGTAGGAGAGTATGTTTCTCTGAACCCAAAGGAGGAAGAAATATTCAGGAGAAGGATATATCCATTTATAATGTCAAGATGAAGATGGAAAAGAAACCCTTGATTTCAATGATTAATATAATCTCTTTGAGAGCAGTTTAAACATAATGGTCAAAGTGGAAAAAATGTATAATTATAAGACAATCGAGGGGAAATTGGGTAGTGAAGAAGTGAATCTGATATCAGGTATGGATAACTTTTTCCATAAGTTTAAATGGAATTAAAAGCTCCAAAGGACAAACTTTTATCTGAGACTATTTGCCTCAAAAGATTGCTGTAAAAGAAAGTGTTGTAAAAACTAAAGCACCAAATAAATGTAAGCTTTAATGTTACAGATAAAATTGTGTAGATAATATTTTCAACAATATTGTTCCTTAATACCTATTTGCTGAATACCTGCAGTGTTTTAATACTGTTGGACATCCTCCATGGTCTAAGAAAGGATGGATTAGTTTTCTTCTCTATTTACTAATTTTTTCATATCCTATCTTCTTCATGTCACTTAAGCTCTCTACAGTTTTCACAGGGCTATGGGTAAAGCTATTTTTCTGTGGCTAATTTTCTTCACCCACAAAAGAAAGATGTACAAGTGTCATTTAATTTCCTGATAGTGTTACTGTGGGATAATATACCTTACTAACAAACCATGACATCAAGATTGTGCATAATTGAGCCTTACCTACATAAAGAACCATTTGGGAGGCACAAATATGATTTTAAACCACAGTAATGATTAAGAACATTTTTTGGTTAGTATTCTAAAAACAGAATAAGCATCCTTTAGTCAGGAGTACCTGAATTCAAACCCCACCTCAGACATTAATAATTACCTAGCTGTGTGGCCATGGGCAAGCCACTTAACCCCATTGCCTTGCAAAAACCTAAAAAAAAAAAAGAAAAAGAAAAAGAGAAAGAGAGAGCGAAAGAGAGAGAGACCCTTATCAGAACCCCTAAAACTGTTTCCCAGCTTTTTGTTTTCCTTCTCATTGGTTTAATTAGTGCAAAAACCTTTTAATAGTCAAAATCATCTGTTTTGCAATTTATAATATACTGTTTCTTGATTGTTTATAAGTTTCTCCCCTTTTCCATAGATCTGACAGATAAGAGTATTTCTTGGTCTATTAAATGATCGATGGTGTCCCAATTTATGTCTAAATCCTTTACCCATTTTGACCTTGTTTTGGTATAGTGTGTAAGGTGTGAGTTTAAGCCTACTTTTTGCCATATTATTTTCCAGTTTTCCCAATAATTTTTGTCAAATAGTAAGTTATTATCCCAGAAGCTAATGTGTTTGAGTTTGTCAAATAATTGATTATTGTAGTCATTTACTACAAGTTTCTTTTAACCTATTCTAATCCACTGATCCACTACTCTATTTATTAACCAGTAACAGGCAGTTCTGATGACTGCCACTTTAGAGTATAGTTTTAGATCTAGTAGGGCTAGACCGTCTTTCTTTAAATTTCTAAAATATATAAAGAATTGCATCAAATTTATAAGGTTGCAAGTCATTCCCCAATTGATAAATGGTCAAAGGATATGAACAATTTTCAAATGAAGAAATTAAAACTATATGTAATCATATGAAAAAATGCTCCAAATCATTACTGATCAGAAAGAACAAATTAAAATAACAATGAGATATCATCTCACACCTATCAGATTGGCTAAAACAACAAAAAAGGGGAAATGATCGAAGTTGGTGAGGTTGTGGGAGGAATTGAGAAATTAATGCTTTGCTGGGTGGAGTTGTGAACTGATCCAAACTTTCTCGAAAGCAATATGGAACTATGTCCAAAGAGTAGTAAAACTGATCATATTCTTTCATCTAGCGAAACCAATATTAAGCCTATATACAGAAGAAATCAGGAAACTTCCCCGATAAGCAACTTACACTTAAAAAGCTCCAAAGAGTTGGTACCTCCTCTAGAAATTCATTCTACTTTAAAATAATTCTAATTGTTAGAAACTTTTAATTTACATTGAACTAATATGTCTTTCTACAGCTTCTATCTTTATTTTCCAGTTCCTTCCCTGATGCCTACAAACTTTCCCATGTCTCTTAATATCCTTCAAAATTATTACTAGATCCTTGCATCCCACCAGTTATCATCTCACATCTCTCCTACCCCCTTAGATAATCTCTTTGAGAAAGCTATCTGCAATCATTTACATAAATCCTGTATCCCAGAATGTCTGATGACCTCAGAAATTCCTTTTCATTCAGATTCTGTACTATTTTTAATAAAACTCTCAAGTCTTAAATTCAAGTCTGAATACCAGGTTAATTAAAGTTAAACTAAAACCAAGGCAATGTATTTATGAACCAGTCTAGTAGCATCCTGGTTAAGTAGTCAAGCAATAGCTTTATTGAATCATTTATGCTGAAATTCAATGAAGTGGAACCCACTATACCTTGTATGATAGTCCATTTTTCTTTTAGACAGTTTTTTTACGAAGCTTTGTCTTACACTAAGCTAAAATCTGCTTCTCTGCACTTTCCAACCCATTATTTATAGTTTTGTCCCCTATATTGCCTCCAAATTCTACTCATCCCACACCTATGAATTCAAATCATTCAATATCACTCTAATCCTCAATCTCTACATCAGTATGAGACAGTGAAAGGACAAGTAGCACTCTAGTTATATCAATCACTCCAAGTAAGGAAACAAGCACAAAAGACTGCCATGAACCTATAGCACAATATAGGAACAAAAAAGAGGGAAGGACAGAAAATAGAAAACCAATGACATTGAAAAGAATTCTTTTCTCCAAAATGGACATTTATTAAAAAAAAAAAAAAAAGTTGGCAGATTAGTCAATGAAAAAAAGAGCCAAATGGGGCGGCTAGGTGGTGCAGTGGATAGAGGACCAGCCCTGGAGTCAGGAGTACCTGGGTTCAAATCCAGTCTCAGACACTTAATAATTACCTAGCTGTGTGGCCTTGGGCAAGTCACTTAACCCCATTTGCCTTGCAAAAACCTTAAAAAAAAAAAGAGCCAAGTGTAATGATAAAAGAAATTGATGAAAGCCAAGTTACTGAATTCATTCATTCAATAAACATTGAGATTTTTGACCGTTAACAAGTGACTCATGGGTTTGGGAAATGAGTATTTACTATGTTACCTTACACAAATCGCATACCTTCTCTGTAACTCAAAGGTTGGATTAATTGATCTCTAAGTGCCTTGAATATAGTAGAAGCTTAATTTTTTTTAAGTTATACCAGCCTATTTTTGTGAGGGGAGAGACCCCCCCCCACTGGTAAGTAGAAAATAAACTGTTCAATAATATTTGGAAAAATCATCTAAATTAAATTTTTAAATGAATTTAAAATGATTGGATCATTTTATCATCATCATCATCATTGTTATTTATATTGAAAATACTTGGATCGACAGAATGACAAATTATTAGCACTTGCAAAAATTGTGAATATATTTATTGTAGTCAAGTTTCTCAATTTACTCAAAGAGATGAAATGACTGCCTGCCCAAAGTCACCAAAAAAGTTAATGGAAAAGCTGGAAATCATAGTCATCTTATTTTGGCCAAGAGTTTTCTCAAGTTTGCTACAGCTGTCTTAGTACAATCAGACCTTAGTTACTGTTTGGGTTCTTCTTTTATATAGTTAAATGAAACAATCCTCTAAATCTTAGTCTGGTGTTATTCTTCAGTGAATGTTTCCTATGTAATTATAATCAAATAGATTAAGCAACACTTGAATACAAACAATTTCTGCTTTTTTTTTGTGCACAGAATTCCAAGAAACCACAATAAAATAAGTCAGATCACAATATATCTATATCATAGAACAACTGATTACTGAATTTCTGACAGTAAATCACAAAATTAGCTAACATTTAAAACAAAGTCTGAGAACTAGACTACAGCCAACAATATTATAAAATAAATATTTAATTATAATTTATCTATGATCACTTAAAAGTATCATTATGTGGATACAAAAATATTGTAACTGTTATATGTGGATGGGGGGTTGGGGATCCCCCGAGTTCTATAAAACTACATATACATGGGGCAGCTAGGTGGTGTAGTGGATAAAGCACCAGCCCTGGAGTCAGGAAGACCTGGGTTCAAATCCAATCTCAGACACTTAATAATTACCTAGCTGTGTGGCCTTGGGCAAGCCACTTAACCCCGTAAGGTTATTTGAAAAGGCACATAGAGGGACTTACTTGAAAATGGTTGTGATGTAAAGACAAAAATGCACTAATTTTAAATTTGTTTTTAAATTTTAAAAGAAATTAAGACATATCAGTGACCACTACCATCAAGAGTAACAGCCATAAGCATTTATAAAGACAATGTCTTTAAATCTTACAAATGAATACTTACTGAAAATAAATACTTAATACAAATAAATAGTCCTATGACAAAAATGCCCTTTCAGCTTCATGAAAAACCCTTATTTAGAAGAGAGGAGCCAGAAAACAAAAGCATTCATGAAAACAAACACTACTCCACAAGCTAAAGTAAATTCTCTTTCCTTTTTTCACATTTCTGTTTTATTTGCTTTTCCTAAAATTCTAGCTCAATTTATTGTAAAGAGTTAAGTTTATTCATATGAGGAAAGAATAAAGAACAGAGGACAGAGAGGAAAGGGAAAAGTTACTGAGAACTTCGATAGAAAATAAGACATAGATCCCATATTTGTTAGGTAAATAAAATTGTTGCATATTTAATGTTTTTAGAAAACTATTTGCAATACTGAACTGAAAAGATTTGCAATTTCTTTATTGTAACATTTAAATTACCCAGTATTGGAAATAAAATATGCACTTAATTTAATTTTATTCAAGTTCTTTAAAAATGGCACATTAAAGTGACTACACATAATAGATTTAAAACTGATGTAATTAGCTTTTTTCACATTTAATGAGTGCTTTTCATATTCGAAAAGTTAAGAAAAACTTTTGTTCTTTCAAGTTATTAAAAATTCTAATATGTGTTTATGAAGTCATATTTTCTTAAATTCTACACTGGTGCAGCAAAAAAGGATGCTAGTCATTCATGTCAGCACTTCTGCTAAATCATTTCCACTAAACTGAACCTGTCACGTTTTCCAAGGAAACTGTAACTTCCAAGGAAATTGACCACTACAATATTTGAGTATATTTCTCCACCTCCCTGAAGCAAATGTAAATTTAAAAAAATTTTTTTAAATAACATAGGCCTTGTTTTTAACCTGTTTCTCTAACTATCCATCCCCATTAAGATAGTGGGGTTTTTTGTAAATCTCCCAGTACATACATACCTAGATTATGGCAATCTTAATTCCTGCAATAACCAGGTTCTAATGTGCATGCTTCTTACTTTCTATTATATCACATTTCTGACAGAAGATGAATATTATCTCTCATTTTCATCCTCTTGGTCTTGTAATTTATCACTGCATTGAATTCTAGAGTCTTTCAGAGTTGCTTTCTCTTTAATATTATCTTTATATAAGCTGCTCAAGTTCTGGCTCAGTTCACTCTGTATCTGTTCATAAAGGTATTACCAGGTTCTAGAGGTATGCTCTTTACTGTTGATTCTTTCTAGTTTAATTCTTAAGTGCCATGATATGTCTATCACTGACAAGATAATATTAAATCCCAATTCATGGCCAGGTAGAAATCTAGGATGGGAGCATGGATAGTTCTGACAATCTGGAGAACCAGTTGAAATCAATACTATAGGTATAAAAGTGACTGAAGCCCATTATGGGCTTCACATGTAGCACACACATGTACATGCAAGTATTTTGTCATTCAAATTACTTTGCCTTTATGCATCACATTTTACAAACCTGTAATAGCTCTAAGATATGTGCCAGCTGCAATGTTCCTTGATTCTATGATACCTGGACAACCAGAAAAGTCTGAGCATCTCTTCATAGATTCAAATTTTTTTTTCAAATTCTGAACTGAACGGATAAGAGGGTAAACAGTTCTCTCATCTATGAAAGCTGCTCAATTTTAATACACAGTAATTTTTCCTTCCCATAAACTCCTTGGCCATCGTCATCTTTGACTGATAAGGTACTATACACAGCTTATTTGCCATTATCACAGTACTATTAGAATGCTATTTATCACTTATATTTTTATTAAAGTCTAATCTCTCCATTTCAACTAACAATTGGCATCTTGAGTATTTTAAAGGCTTCAGAACAATTTCTCTACACAGTCTGCAGGTGTAGAACCTGAGACTTAGAGAGCTAAAATGACTTTAACCATAATGACAAAACTAGTATCATAATCTAGATCTGAACTAGGGTCTTCAAACTCTATTACACCACACTAAAGGCTTTCTGAGAACAAAAAGAATGTCTTGGGATTCTCTGCATTCCTCCCTAACACTGTGTATGCTGGAAACAACTCAATTCTTTTTCATCCATTTGCCCCCCTGGATTTCTATAATATAAGATGCCAATATCCTGTTCACTTAATTATTATATGTTATTTATCTACCCCAAAGTCACTAGGATTTTTTAAAATCTCTGCCTTTTCTTGAGTTTGCTAGTTTGTTAGAGTAGAAAAAAAAGATGAGCTCAAATTAAGGATACTACAGGCATACCCAAGAGTCCTTTTAGAGTAGAGGAAGATTTGGCAAAGAAAAGTTTTTGTTTCTTTTTGAGTGAACTAATAATTTTTCTATTCTTGAATCAAGAGGGAGAATGTTTCTTTGTTAGGAAGGTTCAGAAACTTATTTTATCTGTTGATACAACTATACTAAATTAGCAAAGGCAAAGAAGGGATTGCTTAGAATTCCTACTTACAAGTATTATCAACTCTCACAACAAATTATAGGTGTGACATTCTACCTATTCTAGAGGGCATAATTATGCGTTCATCTGCTCTAGAAATTCATCTTTAGCCACTCTGAAAACAAAACATAACAAAAAAATAAACTAATCATTTATTTTTACATTTATTATCTTTCTTCCACCAGTCTTACCCATTTCAACAATTAAGAAAAAAAAAAACAAAAATCAAACTTCCTTGCAACCAACACACAAGGTCCAGTTAAATAAATCTAAAATTCACCAGTTTTTCCCTATGGCTTTTCTTTGGCAAATAATCAAAATAAAAGGCAAGAAATTGGTACTTCGATTATTTCTGAAAGTTAATTTTCCTAGAATTGACTGCACCCTAACAATGAGAATTGTGAAAATATTATCTCAATTGAGAATCAAGTCATTCTCAACAACTTAGATAAGTGCTATTATTATCATCCCCATTTTACAGAAGATGAAACTTAGTTGAAATGATTTACCCACAATCATATAGTTAGCATATTCCTAAGCAAAATTTGAACTCAGGTCTTCCTGACTCCAAATCCAACCCTATCTACTGTGCTATCTAGCTTTCTCTATAAGCTCCCATTTCTTTAGCTGTAAAATGAATGTGTTGAATTATCTGAATTATATCGAAATTGTGTGGTCCTAAATATGTCCAACTGTCCTTTCCATGCTATATTCAATTTCAACAATTATCTATTAAATTCAACAGGAACTCTTAATCTGGGGTCCACAGCCACCCAAGAAGGGTTCATAGATAAACTTGGATGAGGAAAAAAAATATAGCTTTATTTAAATAAAATTGATTTACTTTATAATTCTAAGTATCACGCATTAAAAATATTACTTTGAGGAAAAGATCCATAGGTTTCACCAAACTTCCAAAGGAGTCCCAGACAGACATACAGACAGAAACATATTACAGACACACAAAGGTTTTAAAAAAAACCAGTATAGGAGCAAAGCAACAGAACTAATTGATAGAGATACAAATACACACACACACACACACACACACACACACATATATAGAGTAAGCCACCTCTGCTCTCAAGGAACTTACATTCTACTCTCATAAGTAATTTGATATGTGTATAAACCTTCCTTTGGCTTTCAGCCCCAATAAACTTGAGATCTGACCCAAAGTCAAGGTCAAGAAGCAACTAGTAATTCTTATTGTTGCCTGTTTAGTTGTTTATAGATGGTTTTTATGGCTTTTTTTTTCAAGGCAGGAACAGTATTGGGGCTGCCAATTACTGCTGCCCCTTGGCCATGGGTCAATTAACCTATTATAACCTCTCCCTCTTGCCTACAGCAATCTGGTGTGGCTTGAGAGTGGGAGTAATATAGTCTCCACAAGGAAGACCCTGTTTTGGGTCAGATACCCTGCCTCTTACATTTATAAACTAACCTGTATGATGAGAGACAAGTTATTTCTGCTACCTCTTTTATAAAAAAAAGATTCAAAAAACCAGATGATCTCTAAGGTCCCTTCAAACACCAAAACCCTAAGATTCTCTGAGAGACTGAAGTGCACAGTTCTCATTGCAAAACAGCCACACAAACAAATAAAGGTTTGAAAAAAATAAAACCTATATAGACATGTTAAGAGAATTAACCTCCAAAAGACTGCAACTACCATGAGGGCAAAGATTCTTTAGTTTTAGTCTTTCTCCAGATGAGCACAAAGCAGATGCCTAATTAATTTGATTTCAGGATGCTCAGACTAGAAGACCAGGTCATAGACAGACTTTACACAAAAAGGTACTTCTTGTTGCTATTCAATCACTTCAGTCATGCTTAACTCTTCGTTTGAAGTTTTCTTGGCAAACATAAAGGAGTGTTCTGCATCTCTTTCTTTCTCCAGCTCATTTAACAAAAGAGGAAAGTGAGGCAAACAGAGCTGAGACTTGCCCAGGGTCACACAGTTAAATGTTTGAACTCAGGAAGATGAGTTTTTCTGACTCCAAACCCCAGACTATCCACTGGACCACCAAGATGCTTTTCTTACTGAGTAAACACCTGGAAAAAAAATTCAAGAAAGAACTCTTAAAACCGAAACCCTGAATTTAGGTCTCTGAGAGTTTGACTGCTCTAAGTCTCAGTTTTCTCTATATATAAACAATGCAGGTGGAAGGATGGGAGGTATAGAACCTAAAGCACTAGATGATCTCCAAGGTCCAAACAGTAATCAAAAGTCTCTGATTTAGTGTACAAAGAGGTGCTCCTAAAAGGGTTAATAGAATGTTGTCTCAGAACAGGTCAGATTCCCCGGATCCCTTTCAGTTTTGTGATTTTATGATATGTTTCTATACAAGTATTCTGAAATCCTTTGAGAATGGTACTGTCACAGCAAAAGCTTCTTTGTCCCAGAACTGTAATGTGTATGTTTTATAATTCTATTTCTTAAATAAAAATGAAACTGATGTTAGAAACCAAATCTATTTTTCACAATTTCTCAAAAAAATGGTTCATCTCCCTCCTAGCATGGGATGTCTTCATCAGAGAGGGTGTTGGGCTCCATAAAGAAGGCAAACTTGAAGCAGCTCAGAGGAAATTTGTGAAGTGTAAAAGTTTAATGAATCCACCCCAGTGTTCACATGGACTATTTGAATTCCGAGCTTGCATTGGTTTTATCATAGTTGGATACAATGCAACTTGTCTCTAACAGCCAATGGTCATCAAAATGAATATGGTACTTTTCATAAGGATTTCAAGGAACAGAATGAAATTTCAATAATTGGAAAGCTTATGTGTTACAAACACCTCTCTTAGGGAGGAGAGGAAAATGACACTTGGGTCATATAGAAACTGCAATGATTCCCTAGTGGTTACAAAAACCATCCAAATGAGCACCAGAAAATCTCCATCTATTTGACAGTATCAAGTTTGAAAATTTTTTTCTCATACTCTCATCCTGAATGTTAAAATTGGAAGATGAGCAAAATCAATTCCTTCCCACAAATTAAAACCACTCCATCTACATGCTTTTTCTAATTAAATTTTAAAAGGATGTTCCTCAATATTTATTTCATATAAGTTTTTCCCTAGGAAAGCAAAAATATTACTCTTGAGATTTAACTGGTCCAGATTAACTTTTAAGAGTCAGTCCAACCAAGGCTAAAAAAATTCAGTTAAGTAGGAGGAGGTCCTCAGACTAATATTCTAATAGATGTTGAAATTGGCACAGTCTTTCTACCAGTTATTTATGAAGAAATGAGGGCTTCATTTACCTGAACCATGATTGTATCTTTTGCTAAATTATCTCTTCCATTCCATTTTTGTTACACATTAAAAGGACAATGAGAAAGGGTCTCATTTCTACTCAATCCCAAATCTTAATCACCTACTTGGCATGAGTCAGGCCCAGCCCTCAATAACACAGGTGATAAAATAAGGATTAATCATAATTATTATTGTTGTTGTTGCTCAAATGTGTGATTTCATTGGTGTAAGGAATTGCTTTTAAACTTCTCTACAGTGATAAAGATATATCACTGTCTTAAAGATTTATATAATCTTACAAAGTTGTCTGGGGGTACCAATAGGTACGTTCTCTAAATGACATCAGTTTTCACCAGAAAAAGCAAAACGAGCATCTCCCATGTTAAAAAATCAGGACATTATAATTTTAACCAAAAAAGAAGCTCTTACAACAATGTAAGAGATGATTGGGGAAATTGGGACAATATCTTCTAAAGAGGATATACTAAGGGTTGTAAGCAATCAAAAGGCACTGTCAGTTTTTTTTATAAGCTGAACATCTACTTTAAACCAGCCTGGATGGAATTCATCTCATTCTTAAGATGATCCTTAAGAAGAATCATTAAGACAGATAAAGATGGGATGAAATTTTTTGATTCTTAAAGCCAGGAGATTCCATTGAGATTTTTCTAGTCTAAATTGAAGCCATGAGAGATAAAATGACCTGCCAAGGTCACCCAATGAATTTGTGGCAAAAACAAGGCCCCCTAACTCAAAGTCTAGTGGTCTCCTTTGCATGCAGCCCACTTGACTTAAGTAGGGAATTAAGTGACATGAAAGGAGTCTAGATTTTAGTGTTATTACTGCACAATAATGCATTAAAAATATCCATTTCCTTTCTTTTCTGAGTAACACAGTACATGCAGTTTTTAAATGACTGCGGGATTGGTGTACAGGTAACACTTCATTTTAAATGTGTCAAAGCTTGGCAACCAATTCATCTTCAACCTGGTAGGTTAGAGAAGTTCATTAAAAAGTACCACCTCCCATAATGAAGATGGTAAGTACATGTTTCTCACTATACACATTCTCTCCGTTCAATTCCAGAGGATTATTAGAAGACAAGTCAAAAAAGCATTTATTAAGTATCTATTACATAAGAAATACTGTGTTGTGTGCTGAGATACAAAAAAAAGGCAAAACAAAACAAAACATTAGTCCCTGTTCTCAAGGAACTAGATCATAGTCTAAGACATAGTACTGGGTTGGCTAAAAGGAAATAAAACACTAAGTCAAAAGTTGTCAGTAGAGATGGGAGGTGATTGATTGCACTGACTTCCCCTTTATTCAGTTCCCAATTACAACAGCTTCCACCCTGATGAGAGTGGAAAGTCTAAAAGACTTAAATTTTGGTTTTTCATTCATGTCTTCACTCACTCATTCATTCAAAACATTGGACTCAGTAAAAATCAAGAAAAAACAAGGAAAACAAGAGAAAGATGAGGCTTAGAGATTAGCAATCCTTGGGAAATTTTAGACTCACTATAAAGCTGTCATTCACATTTATTTTAATTCTGATAGTTCAAATCTTCAACAGTCCCCTAAAATTATCTTTTCTATAAGATATAAAAAATGATTTTTTTAAATGTCACAAGACATCTCCCAAAAAGGTACTTTACTTTATTAGGATACATATAAAGCTAAATATTATAATTTTAAAATAATCACTTAATGCAGCAGGTTATTCAAGAAGGCATTATTTTTTAATGTATCAACTACATAATGCAACTATTTTACTTAATTAAATCCCACACTTAAGAGCCTCAAAGTTTTCCAATTTAAAATATTTATGCTTCCAATGATCTAATTATTAAGTTACAAGTGGCTTTTGAAGTTATTTTTTACTTCATTTAGATGTGTCAAAATGTGGGCTTATTTTCCCTCAAGGTAAAGATTAAAAAGTCTTTTTGCAATAGCTAGGAATACAAATTTAGCTAAATGCTGAGCCCTGATACAAAGTTTCTGTCTGCCAGAAACCATTTAATTTTTTTCTTTCTTGGTAAATAGATGTGCACAAAAGTCAGGTAAGAGGAAGTAGATTAATGAAACACAAACTGTAATTAACTATGTTATCAAATCAGAACATTATCAAGGACACATTTTATAAATCCCCACCCTTTAATTTGGAGAAATAACAGCCAACTAACCTCTTTGTTGACAAAGAAGCTATTACATGTTACTGCTTCAAATGGAGGACCTGATGTCCAAAACCAAAAGCAGTGTAACACCATGGTCACATTATGAATCATTCACAAAGGCATCTGTTGTTTCAGCTACATATCTATAAAATGCCGTAAAATGTGAGAAACCAAGCATGCATTTTTTATTTGCTTTCATTGGAAAAAAACAACATCATTGTTTTCAATAGATCTTAAAATTGGCTATGCTTTTCAAGTAAGTTTAAGCTTGCCACTTATAATAATAGCTGGCCTTTACAAAATACTTTAAAGATTACAAAGTGTTTACAAATATTATCTCACTTTATCCTCATGATAACCCTGGGATATAGGTACTATTATTACCTCCATTTTGCAGAGAAGAGACAAATAGGGGTTAAGTGTCTAACTCAGGATTTGAACTGGACTACCTCAGCTATAACTACAACTTTATAATGTGAACATTGGACCATGTTTTAATGGTAAAAGCAGTGAACAAGGAGGCAGAGGACTTGAGTGTCAATCTCATCCCTCCTACTTCTAAGTCATGATCATGATGCTGGTTTTGCCCTTTGTTCATTAAGAAGACCACAATATTGGGGAGGGATGTCATGACAAGCAGATGAATTGGCTTAAAGTGAGGGGGTATTGTTTAAGTCTGCAGCCTCACACCCAGAACCATCTGGATCCAGTGCCAGATATAGATCCTAACTGGAGGGGCGGCTAGGTGGTTCAGTAGATAGAGCACCAGCCCTGGAGTCAGAAGTACCTGAGTTCAAATCTGGTCTCTAAATACCTAGCTGCGTGGCCTTGGGCAAGCCACTTAACTCCATATGCCTTGCAAAAAAACCTTAAAAAAAAAACAGATCCTAACCTGAATGCTAGGCAATCAAGGTTAAAGTCATCAGTCAATAAACATCATTAAGGACTGACCACAGGCTAAGCGATTAAGATATAAATATGAAAAAGAAAGATAGCCCCTGCCCTCAAGGAATTTATAATCTAAAGAAGGAATGCCAATCAACAAAAGGCAGCTGAAAGTAGAAAGAGAGAGAAAGAAGAAATCTTGCATGAAGCTAAGTGGAGTCCAAAGAACTACACTGAGAGTAACAGGAAGAGATGGAAACTCAGTTTAAGTAGATGAGAGCTTTGCTAAATTCTTCAGGCCTCTAATCAGATGGGCAAAGAGTACTGAGGATACTGATGCAATCTCACCAAGTGATGAGTTTCCAGATGAAGACATTCTTGGAGATATGATGAAGTACCATCAAAAGGAGGTAAGGGAGTAGGTAAGGCAGTGGGAGGGAGGGGAATGAAGAAATAGCTAGCCTAAAAGCCCTCTTTTAACTGAGGCTTCTTGGTTTGGTTTGGTTTTTTTCCTTGGGGGGGGGGGGGTTCTTTGCAGAGAACTCATTTGTAAAATGAACTAAATGAATTCCTTCCACTTCTAAACACTAATGATCCTAAAAACCCATTGGAGGACTATAACAGCAAGGCAATCAGAGACTTGGTCAAAATCAAAATTAGTATTACTTTCCACTCCAGATAATACTTTTTCCAACTGAACAATTTTTATTACACTTTTCCATCGGAAATAGATTAGTCTAGTGAAAGAAAAATAAAACCATAAGATCATAGATATAAAGCTGGACCAAGTTCAACCTTTTTCATTGACAGATAAGTAAACTGAGGCATAGAAATACTAAATAACACAGCTAGTGAATGACTAAAATAGGATTTGAGCCCAGGTCTTCCCATCTCTAAGTCAAGAATATTTTACTACTACACTCTAATGCAACACCAATTCTTTCATATCAGATACCCTTATTACAAGAAACTCCATAAAATGCTAATAATCTAGCTTTTCTTGCCACCAGAAAACAAAAACTAGAAAAATAGAACTAAATTGCATTTTATTGCTTGGTTGAGCACTTACTCAGTGGAATGGACTCTTATGAGGGAGATACAAAAGGATTAAGAAACATGCTCTCTGACCTTGAGAGGCTTACAATCAATCTAGTTAATTGAAAAGTAGAACAAACTAAAATTTAAACAAGCAAATATTTATTGGGATGAAACTGATTTAACTCTTTTCTATGGTAGAGAAAGAAAAGATACACTTCTGCAAATCTCTTCATCTTCAAAATGATAATGTAGTTCCTCTACATTTTTACATCATCTTAGCAGCACTCTGGGATCTCATTCCCTCTGAGCATTTTTTTCCATCTTTAACAATACTGGACTCCCAACTCAAGGTAGTCAGAGTAAGAAAAATTAAAATTAAAATTAAATAATGTTTAATATTTCTTAAAACATTAAGTTCCTGCTCTGAAAATTCAATAGTCAGGTTTTTTCCTATGCATAAATAATTCTCATACTACAACAACTGTATCTGCATGATATAAACTATACTGATAAAACATGAAAAACCAAGTCACTTATCCAGGTATTAAAAATGTTAGGAGGAGGGTGATTTGGATAATAAATAAATCATAAGGGGCAGCTAGGTGGCGTAGTGGATAAAGCACCAGCCCTGGAGTCAGGAGTACCTGAGTTCAAATCCTGTCTCAGACACTTAATAATTACCTAGCTGTGTTGCCACTTAACCCTGTTTGCCTTGCAAAAAACCTAAAAAAAAAAAAATCATAAGAAATAGATAGCAGGATGGGAATGTTTGTCCTAGAAGGAAGGAGACTTAGGGAATCTTCAAATATCTGAAAGGCTGTCATATGGAAGAGGGATTGTTCCATGTAAGATCCAGAAGGCAGAAATAGATCAATAGGCAGAAATTCCATGGAAGCAGATTTAATTCAACATATGAAAAAAATGTCTAACAGAGTTGGTAAAAAACAGAGTGGGCTGCATTCAAGCAGTGAGTTTTTGACAGCATCCCAAGGAGAGAAAATACAAGAATCAATCAAGAACGATGCAAAGGAAATGAATAGATAAATCTATCAACAGCCAAGTTTAGTCACAGTGATAGGCCCTGAGAATACAATAAATATATATATATATACATATATATATATATATATATATATATATATATATATATAAAACACACACACACACACACACACACACAAACACACACATACAGAGAGGTCTGCACAGGTTATGTCAGGTAAGCTTTGTGCTCCATGTTAAAGTCTAATTTTCAGTCAAATGAAAGGCTGGTAGACACCACGCCTTTCTGGCCCACTGCTACCTTCGAGAACCATTCTGTGAATCCAATCTCCCAAGCCAACACAATCAGCCCAGTCCAGAACACTTGCAATAATTAAACAAATAAAAACAATCTATGTCCTAGGAACCCAGAATAAGAAGCTGTCAGAGCCTAGGTACACCATTTGTGAAAGACTGCTTGCTAACATTTTAATAAAAGGCAGGCAAAAAGCAGAGCATGACTGAATTATATACTGACTTCAGGAATTTCTTACATACAGTATATTCCATGCTGAAAAATTAAATGATATGCAAATTAACAGGTAATTTTTCACCTAGGTCAAAGTAAAATAATTTGGGAGCTGTTATTTTCCCCATTCACCTACTCAGTTATTATTTATAATATGATAAGCAGTGAGAACTACTAAGATCAGTATTAATTTGCTATATGAATAAATAAGATTAAAGGCTACACACCCAAAGAGAAAAACAAATCATTCCTGAAAACTCTAGTCTGAGACAGTCCAGAATCATCTATTGTTTTGATTTTCTAAATTGAAGAGGAACATCTTCCATATTCTGGTATAATGATATAATTCCGCATATAATCCAAGAGGCAGCTTGCAAACTGCCTTGAATAATCACTTCTGGTCCAGGGATCACCAATGAAGATCAAAACATTGTAGAAGACACCAAACACTTGCTCCACTCAACAGTAAGCATTTACTTACTGTAAAAGATGCTTCCTGGCAAGTAGAAAAACGTACTACTGCTCCTCTATGATTGTTCAGAAAGCATATGGCAAACCTCAAATCATTCTCAAATCTGATACAAGATATAGTAAAAGTCATATACTATGTTCTCATTCTAAAGCTGCCTAAAAGTTGCCCTCTAATAGGTGATCTTTGACAACTGGTACCACCCCAACAAATTCACCACTTAATATGCATTGTAGATGCACAGGAATATTTTGGATGCAGATAGAATATGAAGAGCAATAATTACATAAATGATCCACCTCGGCCCCAAGACTTCATCTCTGCTAGCTAAGGATTTGTAGCAATGGTTTGCAGCTCCATTTTTATTTCAAACTAAGCAAAAACAGTTAACGGATATCAATAATATAGTTGAAATGTATAAGACATTCCACAGCCGAAATTTCAGCATCGCTCACTAAATACAGAAAGTTTCTGATGCAGAAAAATCAGACGTCTGCCTGCCTTCTCATTCTTTATTCCTTAGCTACATTTTGCTGAAGTGGCATACTCTTCATAATTATGTGTGAGTACTATAGTCAGAACAAGGCTGGCTAAATCTTCATCTCCACTGGCCATACTAGCAATAGCCTGCCTCATACTGCTTAATTGGCTCTGATCATTGAACAGACATTGAATTTATTCAATGATGATTCAACGATTTAGAACACCATTATTCATGTTTCATACTGTCTGGAATAAAAGACTATTACACCTCAAGTAATTATTCTCCCTTTAGCATTTGAGAAGAAAGAGCACCTATCTCAGAATACACTAAGATCTTAAGTGATTTTTTTTAACTTTTAACCACTCATCCTAGGGACAGACTTGGGAATTAAAGGAAGATATTTTGGAAAATATCAATAGTTCTCAAAGTTTGATGAAAGTTGTCTAGATGAACCCACAAAATCTCAGAATGCTAGGGAACTTGGAAGTTATGAGATCCAGCACACACAAAGCTGATCTGTACACTCAATATTTTCAAATGAGTTTGGCTTAAAAGAGAAGTGTTTCAAGTACCACCAAACCAAGATAAAGCTATTTATACTTGGCCTCAATGGATTTAGGGGGCATGATCAATGCATGAACTGGTCACTGTACAAGAATCTATTCAGTATGAAAAATACAGATTTTCAGCTCTTTATTGTCTTCAGAGCATACTCTATCAGTTCCTTGTTTTCTTTCTAGGTCCTTCTTTAGATTGTTCCCTCCCCCCCAAAAAAAACTTTTTCCCCACCTTTCTGCTAATCCATTTACTCAGTATCTTGTATGCTGTTGTGTGTATGTAGTGTTCAGTCATTTTTCAGTCATGTATGACCCTTCAGTAACTACATCTGGGTTGGTGTTGGGTTTTTTTTTTTTTGGCAAAGATCCTGTAGTGGTTTGCCATTTCCTTCTCCAGCTCAATTTACATATGAGGAGCCCAAGGCAAACAAAGTTAGGTGGCTTTCCCAGGGTCACCAAGCTAGTTAAGTGTCTGAAGCCACATTTGAACTCACAAAGTAGAGTTATTCCTGACTCCAGCTCCAGTTGCCCCTATTTTCTTTGTACTTGGTTATTTACAAGTAGCTGCTTCAATTCTCTATGTACTGAGTTGTTTACAGAACAAGTTTTCTCCTCATTAAACCATTAAACCATTAGAAAGCAAGGAAGGCCTTAATTTAATTTCCTTTCTGTATATCTCCAGTGCTTACTTGGCACTGCTGGCTCATATTAAATAATTAAGAAATGTTTCATTTAGGCAGTAATCATCAAAATTATTTAATAATGGTTACATTATTGAAAGGTCAATCAATAGAACAGATTAGTTACACAATATATACAGAAGCAAACAATACTCACCAATAAACCCAGAGACCTCGGTCACTGGGGTAAGGATCTGACAACTACTGGAAAGACTAAAAAGCATCTGACAGAATTAGGGTTAGACCTCATTCCTCACACCATATATGAAGATTACATCCAAATGGATATATGACATATAAAAAGTTAATATCACAAACAAAATTAGAAAGCCAGGAAAAAATTTCCTTTCAGATCTATGAACATAGAGTTCATCACCAAATAGGAGAGCATCAAAAAACTTAAAATAGACAATTTCCACTAAAAAATTTAGAAAACTTTTGTTCATCACCAAATAGAAAAGAGCATCAAAGAACATAAAACTAACAATTTCCAATTTTCTCTGATAAAGTCTCAATTTCCTAGAAACTTGCAGTCATTCAATTTTTTTTCAATTCAATAAGCATAAAATAAATGCCTACAAGGTGCCAAGCACTGCACTGGACACCAAGGAATCAAGGACAAAAAATAAAGTCTTACCCTCAAGTTCTATATAGAACTATATGTAATATGTTTTAATATAATATTTTCCCCATTTCAATTACATGTTAAAACAATTTATAAACTGTTAAAAAAAAGTTTGAATTTCAAATTCTATTCCTCCTTTGTTTCCTTCCTCTCATTCTCTATCCTTGATTCAGTAAGCAATCTGATATAGTTTATACATGTGCAATTAAGTAAAAATTTCCATTTTAGACATTAAATTTATAATAAATGGAATATTTGCCATTAAATGATCATAGGATCTAAACAGCAAGTTTCAAAGGAAGAAATTTAAGTTATCCATAACATTAGAGATATTGGGGGGAAAAGTCACTAATTGAGAAGTCTGATAGTCTATACCCATCAGATTTGCAAAGGTGACCAAAAAAAAGAGAAATGAATGTTGAAAATGCTATACAAATATAGATACTATTGATGTTTTAATTGATGAAGTTGTGAATTGATCCAAAAACGTATAGAAGCAGTTTGTAACTATGTCCCAAAAGTTATTAAACTGTGCATACCCTCTAATGCAGTGATACTTCTAGTAGACCCAGAGGAGTTCAAAGAAAAATGGATAGGACCATAAGAAAAAAAACTATTAAAGGTGACTCTTTTTATAGAGGAAAATAACCAAACAAATTGTAGCAAATAAATATAATGGAATATGCCATAAGAAATTCCAAAAGAAGAGAAAACTGGGAAGATGTGCATGAATGTATAATAATGCAGAATAAAGCAAACAGAATCTAAAGAACAATTCATGTAGTAATAATTACAAATAACTTTAAAAGATTTAAGAATTTTCATCAAGATAATGACAAATCATAATTTCCAGGAATGGATAAGGAAGCAGGTTAACTAGGGGTGACCAAAAATGCAAAATGAAACACAATTTTGCATGTAGATAATCATAGAATTTGGGTTTTTGAGCCTGTTTCTTTGCTGCTCCCTTTTAATTTGAGGGCAGGTGGGAACAATGAAAAAATATTAGAGGAAAAAAAAGGCTGAGCATTAGTTCCTCATAATCTCAGAATCTTTCCATCTATAGTATACTATTTTCATTTTCTATATGGCTCAAAGGGCATAACCAACATGCTACTTAATTACACAATTCATTTGTATGTCTGTGTGTGTGTGTCTATGTGTGTGTGTGCATAAAACTTGTCTCTTCTTCAAATGGCCCATCATCAATTGCATTATTGCACTGCTGCATCATCAAATGCAGTATTCAAATGCATTAAGGATAATGGAATATTTTCGTTTCATGTGCATGGCTCTTGTGTTGCTTTTTACATAAGCAAACCTTGTCTGAACCTTGATTCATTTTTTATGTGAGTCAAATCCTGTATTAAATAATATGATTCCTACCTCTTTATCAACAGACTTAATTTTATTTCCTCATTAGGCTGAATGTCATACAGATACTGCTATGGCTGACCTTATTATTTTTATTATAGATTCATTCATTTCCTGCAGAAAGACTTCCTCCTCCTGACCAATATAAAAGGAAATCTCAATTATCCATGCTAACGGAGAAACAGAGAAACTAGAGAATAGACTAAATTCACAGATTATTCAAAACTTCAATTTAAAACAATTGCATCTTCCTTAGTCATCAAACCTTCTAGCAAAAAGTGAATGAATTAACCTTAACTTAACCCTCTGCTCACTCTTAGGAAGTTTGTGATTAAACAGCAGAATGAGAATCTAAGCTCTTGAATCGTTATCAAACTTGATAACCGGATCCTTAGAAAAATCAATTGCACTAAAATCTTGTTAATTTTTATTACAAAGAAAGGGAAGGAAATATTCTATATAACCTAGCTTTTTGTTACATAAAAAGACAAAAGAAGGTGGAAGAAAAAGTGAGGTGAGAAGGAAGAGAAAAAAATTAGTAAAATAACTAAAACTTCTGTTAAGGTTTGAAGATTCACAATAAGTTTTAGTTACATTATTTCATTTGGTCCTGAGAGGGAAGGGGGGGAGATAGAATGTGTTTAAGGAAAGGAGAAAGAAACAGAGGAAGGGAAAAGGGGAAGGGAGAGAGGAAGAATATTAAGGGAGGAGAAGGAAGGGAGAGAGACAGAGCCAGAGAGAAGGAAAGGTGAGGAGAGGGGAAATGGAAGAAGCAGAAAAGGGAAATGGAGAGGGAGAATGAAGAAGAGAGCAGAAAGGAAAGAAATAAGAGAAAGACAAATGACAGATGTTTATTAAAAATAAATGCTAAAAATCATTTATTTTGCTATAGTTACATTAAACTATCACTTGGATTCTTCCAAATCATTTGGATCATCTATCTAAAAATCGTAAACTGTGATATCTGCTATCAATAAATCTACTAGATCTCTTTAGTTAGAGAATCTAGCATAAGGTTATTAAATGTTTACCCAAAAGGGAAATCCAGCTATCCTTACTGGATAAGAACACTATGCTTTCAGGAGACAAGAGGAGGATGGGAAGCAGTGGCTGGGAAGTCGGGGGGGGGGGGGGGGGAGGGGCCAATGGAGCACCTATAAAGACTTGTCATTTCAAAGAACCCAGAACAATTCTTGTTCCTGTCAGCCAACACCTGCCAGAACTTTCACTTTCTTCTCTCCCAGCCACTTCATATTGCACAAGGCCAGGAATGAGGCAGTAACCACACATTCTTGGACTCCCTGCTGCATCAAGAACATTCTAAAAACATCTCTAAAAATAAAAATGGTCATTAATCATACTAAAGAAAACACACACATGTGCACCTGTGAGTGTGAGCACAGAGCTTTGTGTCTGTGTGTATGTGTGTGTGTGTGTGTGTGTGTGTGTATTTGTGTCCCCAAGCCAGTCCCAAACCACCACGCAAATTGACACACTAACCCCAGATGACTGGCGCAGAGAAGAAAACAATTTGGATCTAAAGCCAAGGTGTCAGATACACACCGTACTTGGCTGGCACCCTGGTGACCACTACACATGCTTTATTTAGAAGCAGACACTGCCCAGAGGTTGTTTGCTTTCCCCTCCAATTGAGACACTAATCTTTTATCACCACTGCCAGATGCTGCTGACCCCTGGGATGTTCTCTGGGCAACAATGTGACTTAAAAGGATAACCTATGCCATACCAAGAGCTGCATCGCCTCTGCCCAAGCTCCGAAGCCTTTAATCCCTAATGTAGAACAAAAGTTGTCCTGTTTTACCTTAAAATCAGGAACTATAGTTATTTAGCCAGGAGGAATTAAGACTAAGGAAATATAATTTCGGTTATTTTTCAGTCACATCCAATTCTTCATGATACCATTTATGGTTTTCTTGGCAAAGACACTGAAGTGATTTGCTGCCTCCTATATCAGCTCATTTTATAGTCAAGGCAACTACAGCATATAGGGTTTACCTTGCCCAAGGTTATACAACTAGTAGGTGACTAAGGCTAGATTTAATCTCAGGAAAGTAGGTCTCCCTGACTTCTCACACAGTATTCTATCCTCCTGAGTTCAAATTCAGCCGAGGCCACTAGTTGTGTGACCCTGAGCAAGTCATTTAACCCAACGGAAATGACAAACTACTCCAGTATCTCTGCCAAGAAAACCTTAAATGAGGTCATGAAGAATCAGATGACATTGAACAAATGAAGGGAAATTCTAGAACAGTGCTTTTCAAAAGTTATGCCTATTATGAATAGGGTTTCTCAACTTTTCCATAGTGTTGAAAACTGAAATATTCAATGCATGCACACATCTTCATAGAATGACTAAAAATAATGCCATCTCAAAAAAATTTGAGAACCCCTGGTTTGGAAGCAACAAAACATTGGAGAACAGAGAACTAATTAATATTAGCAAAGCCCAAGTCTGAATCCCATCTTTGACCAACAAGTAAAAATCTCTCAATCACAACTTTTTGATCTTTGTAATGAGGCTAATATACCTACAACACGAACTTCCCAAAGATGCTGCCAGGCTCAAATGAGATAATATATGTAAATCAATATAAAAACTGAAATGTGCTACATAAATGCTCATTACTATTACTATTCAAAAAATTTACTTGAAATACCACTTTAGAAGATGGCGACATGAAGGGATAGAGTCTTAGGAGCTCTCTGATAAAAACTCATAAACTAAGGACTCTAACTAAACTTTCGAGAGACAGAACCCACAAAGGGACCCAGTGAGGCAGTTCTCCTATTCAAGGTAACCTGGAAAAAGAGCAGAAAATTTCTGCTCCCCGGGGTCAGAGGGGCGGCCCGCCAGAGGGGTGGCCCACCAGAGCCAAAGAACTTCAGCCTCCCGGAGGCAGCCCCAGGGTGCTGGGAGCCGTGGCTCACAGCAGCAGGGGTCTCCTGAGCTGCACCCCGGGGGAGCACCAGGCACAAAGTGAGGAAACAGCGGGGGACCTCTACCAGAGCCCAGCCCTCAGGGCACACAGCAAGCAGCTTGCTCTTTCTGCAGCCTAGACCACAGGAAACAGAAGCAGGCGGAGCCAGTAAGCAGGAGCCCATTGAGCTGAGGGAGGGGAGTGAAGAGAGACTGCCCAGCTCTGTCCTCTGCCCCTGGAACAGGACTCTGGGGCTCTGAACACATTCAGATCCTGATCCCAGTCTAGGCCCCCCCCATAGAACAACAGGGCCTCCCACCTTGGCCCCATGGCAGAGGGGGGCGCTTATGGTCATTCACAGACCAGGAGAGAGGACAGAACCTCACACACTGAGACCCTTGTAGGAGTGTCCCAAAAGCTCAGGAAACACCCCAAAAACAGGCTTAGGCTGGGAAAATGAACAAGCAAAGAAACAAGAGGAAGACCATTGAGAAATATTTTGCAAATGAGCCCAAGAAGGATCAAAATACTCAGTCTGAAGATGAGGAAGCACAAGCTCCTGCATCTAAAGATTCCAAGAAAAACAGAAATTGGGCTCAGGCTATGATAGAGCTCAAAAAAGACTTTGAAAATCAAATGAGGGAGTTGGAAGAAAAACTGGGAAAAGAAAGGAGAGAGATACAGGAAAAACATGAAAATGAAGTCAGCAGCTTAGTCAAGGAAATCCAAAAAAATGCTGAAGAAAATAGCATGCTAAAAAACAGCTTAGGTCAAATGGATAAAACAGTTCAGAAAGTTATTGAAGAGAAGAATGCATTAAAAAGCAAAATTGGCCAGATGGAAAAAGAGATAAGAAAACTCTCTGAGGAGAACAAATCCTTCAGACAAAGAATAGAATTCAGGGAGATTGATGAATTTACCAGAAATCAGGAATCAATACTTCAAAACCAAAAAAATGAAAAATTAGAAGAAAATGTGAAATATCTCATGGAAAAAACAACTGATATGGAAAACAGACTTAGGAAAGATAATTTGAAAATTATTGGAATACCTGAAAGTCATGATCAGGAAAAGAGCCTTGACATCATTTTCAAAGAATTACTACAGGAAAATTGCCCTGATATTCTAGAAGCAGAGGGCAAAATAGAAATGGAGAGAATCCACTGATCCCGCCGAGAAAGAGATCCCAAAAAACAACCCCCAGGAATATTATAGCCAAGTTCCAGAACTCCCAAGTCAAAGAGAAAATATTACAAGCAGCCAGAAGGACACAGTTCAAATATCGTGGAGCTGCAGTCAGGATCACACAGGACTTAGCAGCAACTACATTGGAAGCTCGTAGGGCTTGGAATATAATATACCGGAAGGCAAAAGAGCTTAGAATGCAGCCAAGAATGAACTACCCAGGCAAGGCTGAATGTCCTCTTCCAGGGAAAAAGATGGACTTTCAATGAACAAAGGGAATTTCAAAGGTTCCTTTTGGAATGGCCAGAGCTGAATAGAAGATTTGATCTTCAGATACAGGACTCAGGTAAAGCATAGAGATTGGAGGAGAGGGGGAAATATGAGGGACTTAATGAGGATGAACTGCATGTATAGAAAAATGATACTGATAATATTCATATGAACCATCTCAGTTAATAGAGCAGGTAGAGGGAGCTTTTATAGTTGAAGCACAGGAGAAAGCTGAATTCGAAGATAAAATATGGTATAAAAATGGAGTCAATAGGAAAAAAAGGGAAATGGAATGGGAGAAAGAAAAAGGAGAGGGGGAATAGTCCAAGATATTTCACATAATAAGATTTTTTTTATTACAATGAGCTATTGCAATGATATGGAAGGGGGGAGGCAAGGGGGAATGAGGGAACCTTTGCTCTCATCAGAGATGGCTAGGAGAGGAAACAGAAAATATACTCAATGGGATATAGACAATTGTAGTAAGAAGGAGGGGGGGTGCAGGGGGAAGGGGTGGGGATGTGAATAAAGGAGGAGAAGATGGACCATGGGGGGACAGTGGTCAGATATAACACATTTTTCTTTTTTTACTTCTTGCAAGGGGCTGGGATTGGATGGCCTGCCCAGGACCATAGGGCCAGGTGGATTCTGGGCCTAAGGGGTGGTATGGGGGCTCAGGGCTTCTTGGCCCCAGGACCAGGGATCTGTCTGCTGCGCCACTCAGCAACCCTACAGCAGAGTCAGAGTGAAAGGAGAAAGAAAATATAGTACATGGTAGTGGAGAAATAAGAAAGGAGGGAGTTCCGATCAGCAATGGCAATGTATGGAAGTAACTTTTGTGATGGACTTATCATAAAGAATGTGATCCACCCACGACAGAGTTGATGGTGTTGGAACAAAGACTGAAGCACATTTTTTTGTTATTATTATTTGGGGGAGGGTGCAGGGCAAGTGGGGCTGGGTGGCCTGCCTGGGGCCACATAGCAGAGTGATCTTTGGGTGTCTGGGGCCGGATCTGGACCCAGGTGCTCCTGGCTCAAGGGCCAATGCTCTGTCTGCCACCCAGCCACCCCTATTATTATTACTATTTTATTTTATTTTGGGTCTTTTTTTTTACTTCTTTTTGGTTTTTGCAGGGCAGTGGGGATCGGGTGGCTTGCATGTCACATGGCTGGGTGATTATTGGGTTTACGAGGCTGGATATGGACTTGGATGCTCGTGGCTCCAGGGCT
Organism: Macrotis lagotis; assembly: GCF_037893015.1. NCBI lineage: Eukaryota > Metazoa > Chordata > Mammalia > Peramelemorphia > Peramelidae > Macrotis > Macrotis lagotis. The sequence continues at coordinate 504,456,556 of NC_133666.1, forward strand.
GGTGCCTCATCCATTGCGCCACCTGGCCATACCTACAATTATTACTATTTTTTTATTTTAATTTTTTTCTCTCCCCTTTACTTTTTCACCCAAGCAAGTCTATCTATATTCATGGTGGGAGGGGTATTTTGTTTACTTGTAAACAAATATATTTTATTAATGTAAAAAAAAATTTGTACAAAATGAGAATAAAAAATAAATTAAAAAAACAAAAAAAGAATAGAAAATACCACTTTAAGCATATTTTATACCTATTTCTCACAACTGATTGTGACAGGATTACTACCCTTAATCTATAAAATATTTTATAATTTATAAAAATAATAGAATCACATATTATCAATAATTTTATTTTAAAAAATAATTTATTACTGTTTATGATAAAATCTTTTTAATTATGTTGGTTCATTCTTCAATTCTTATACATCCATTTATATTTAAGAACCATATTGCAAATTAAATTTTATACAATTCTTACCTAGGATACACAAATGCCACAATTCCAGTCTTCCTTATTCCTACCAATTGACTTGTCAAAGCTCCCTAAATTTTATATTGATTCTAAAATCATTCTTTCCTCACATATGTAAACTCTATCCACTAATACAAATAGCATATCTAAGCAGTCTATAACTTAGCATGATGTTGTGAACTAAATAAATGTCTGAGGTTTAGCTAGAGTACAATGTCCAGGATTTCACAGTTACAAAGTATGATAAAGGAGATTTGAAAACTCGATCATGCTGACAACTAAGCCCACCAGTTTTAAATTGGTTTTTCTAGACTTTTAAACAATACTTATTTGCATACTTTTTAATTAAGACATGATAAGAGAAATTGAGTTAATCACTAATTTCAACATCACTGACTCCTCTTGACTATTCCTTTTGGGAATGGTCATATCCATTTTCCATACTTCTTTCCTCACAACCAACTCATCCAGAAGACTTCTAAGATTAAAAAAGTTAAAAAGATTTGAGTCCCTCCCAAAGTCCCCCCCCCTTTCTATAATTTGCACTAAATTTTGCACTAAAATTCTTCTCTGTCCCATATTCTGCCTCTAATCTCTGCTGTTAATTCACTTTAAATGCTACAGCCAGACTAATCTTTTTAAAATGTTCCCTTCTTCATGCCAGCATTCTGGTCAAAAAGCTGTGCAATTCACAAATCACATCAAATCCAAATTGCTTTTCTTTCCAGTCTTCCTAGGCTGACCATACCCTTTTGCATAATCTCCTCTAGCCAGTTCAATCATTAATAAGTTGTATTATATTCTTGGAGGCTTTGTACAGGTTATTCTCCAAATTAGAATTGATCTTGTACACCATCTCCTTCACCAACTCCTAACTATGTTACAAAAAAACATTACATAGGGGCTGCTAGGTGGTGCAGTGGATAGAACACCAGCCCTGGAGTCAGGAGTACTTGAGTTCAAATCCAGCCTCAGACACTTAATAATTACCTACTGTGTGGCCTTTGGTAAGCCACTTAACCCCACTGCCTTGCAAAAAAAAAAAACCCTAAAAAAAAAATTACATAAAAAACTCATACAGACAGTAGTCACTTTAGGCAAGATGGAGGTTTAGGACTTCTGATTTAATTGACATAGGAAATTCCAAAAGGAGGTTAGTTTTACCAACTGAAATAGTAAATAAGAGGTAGTTTGTAAGACTTCTCAGAAACTGATAGTCTTACTTAATGCATTCAGAGAATAGGAGGACAATAAGTGAAAAAGTATTGTTTTTCTATTGTAACAGGACCAAAGTGAGAAGTTTCTCTTAAAGACTTAGCCAGGTCAAAACCTAATCAGACAGTAAAAAAAAAATTCTAAGACCCTCATTGTAATATGACTCAACCTCTCATGAAAATATTCAGTTTCTCATTAATTGTTAACCAATCAAAGCTGATTGCCACCCTGAGGAACACCTACTCTTCCAACTGTGAGCCTACCACCATGTGGAGGTCTTTAGCCTAAGAGAGACAGTCAAATGCCATTCTTTTGCATCCTGGCCTTATTAATAAAATGATTAAATTATTCAGAAATTAGGTCTTTCAGAATTTTCTTTAAACATAACAACCAATATATTTCAAAGATAGGACTTAACACTAGACCAAATTTCTTATTCACTACATTATACTGCCTCACATTTGAATACATTAGATCTTCTCACATATCTGCATTACAGTACATACGAAAACATCTGCATGTAAGCTGATTAGCATACCAGCAATTAATTATTTATGCTCTATATACCCAAATAAGGAGAAAATCCTATAAAAGAATAATGCCACATAAAAATAGACAGTTTCAAGTTAAATCATTGAAGTTAATAGTTATAAAATTATCATTTTCAAGTTGGGAAAAGACCTCAGAGAACATTTCTTCTTTTTTTTCCCCTTTTTTTTTGTTTGTTTTTTGTGGGGCTATGAGGTTAAGTGGCTTGCCAAAGGTCATAGAGCTCGTGTGTATCAAGTGTCTGAAACTACATTTAAACTCAGGTCCTCCGGACTACAAGACCTGGTGCTCTATCCACTACACCACCTAGCTGCCCCAGAGTACATTTCTTCTAAGCCCCTCATTTCACCAATGAGGAAAATTGAGGCCCAGAAAGACAACACAGGGAATTATGTGGCAAAGCTGGAATTTTAGCCCAAGTTCTTTGATCTGTATAGCAATGGTATACAATATGATAATTAAGACAAACTCCAATCAATTGGACAAATTAGTAGCTTCTCTACTTAAATCAGTATTTTATTTAAATACTTCTCCAAAAATCCATAAAAAAAAAACATAAAAAATAAAAAGAAGTCACAAACACACATACTCTTAAAAAATAACAAAACACATGGAAGTATTCAAATTCTTTTTGGAATGCAGAGTCTTATTCCATTAAAAATCATCATATGGGCGGCTAGGTGGCGTAATGGATAGAGCACTGGCCTTGGAGTCAGGAGTACCTGAGTTCAAATCCAGCCTCAGACACTTAATAATTGCCTAGCCATGTGGCCTTGGGCAAGCCACTTAACCCCCTTGCCTTGCAAAAAAAAAAAATCATCACACAACACACACTGTAGACAAGTATGAATTCAAGATGAACCTTTCTGCTACTGCACCAATATCTCTGCCTAAAGTCTTTTAAAGATAAAGTTATGGGGGGGGCAGAGGTTGGTGATGTGAGTGTATGCACATATACATATTCATTCATTTTAATATATCATAAAATATTGTTTTATAAGTAATCTGATTGTAATCAGGGTTTACCTGAGATTACATGAAGATACCTACCTACAATTTATCCAGTATGCTAAATGTAGATTGGTTACTTTTGTCACAATGATTTATGTTGCCAAAATTATTGTCCACAAGAAATGTGATGTCAGGAAAAAGGAAAAGGAAAATTATGGAGAAGATGTAACTAGTTTACATGGAGACATACTTAAAAAGTGAAGGGGAAAATTTAATTAAAAAGCAGAATGAATTATCCAGAAGCAACTCTAAGTAGAAAAGAAATATTGCAGAAGGAAATTAGACAGGAAAAAAAATGATGAAAATAAAGCACCTTCTCTTCCAAGGCACAGGTTTTAAATATCTCTTTTAGTACAAATGGAATATTTAACAAAACAGTTCTGAAGTCATGTTTCATTTTATTTCAGCCTGAAAGAATCAAAGATTGAATTCCTCATGAAGAATTTTTCAAATAATCAAAATGTAGTCAAATTTAGTTCAATAATACTGAAATATACCTATTATAAATCCATTAAGGAAAAGAATGCAGTGAGTTCAATGGCCCTTCACCTCACACCTGGCCACATTCATCACTACTGACAAACAATATGCTTGAATCAGTTATTTAGAATTTGGACCTTAGATGTCCTAAACCAATCCAGATTCGGGTGCTCCGGTAGGCTTATCTTTTATTTCCCTGCCACATGGACAGGCCACGATCATTCCAGCACACTTTATCCACCACAGCAGTTAAGGCTGAGTATCTGGGCTTAAATCACAATTCCTCTTTAGACCTATTTCCTCATCTTTTAAAAAAAAAAAAAAGAGGGTTGGGTTAAATGATCCCGCAAATCCCTTGCAGTGCATGAACCTATGACCTATCTAAATCTTTTCCATCATATAGGACCAGCTCAAGTCCCAAGACATATCTCCAAGAAATCTACCAACATACAATGAAATTATGCCCCCTTTCTCTGAAATCCTGTAGCTCTTAACATTTAACATTCATTTTTGTACTTCATAAACTGCCACGGTGTTGATATTTAATTGGCTTCTGTGTGTATCCTAAGAAGGCAGGGACCGAGTTATAATACTGTTATATTTCCATCTGGTCTTAATAAATACTTGCTATAAAAGAAAAGTAGACCCAAATCCCTGGTTCCATCTCATTCTACCCCCAGTCTTTAAAACTGGTAGCTTCACTAGAGACCACTGATTTCCCAGCCAGGGAGGACAAGGTGTGGAGCCGACTTGTCTCCCAACATCCTCTTGTCATCCCACAAACACAGTGACTTCATGACTCAAAAGGGTGTGGACACTAAAGTGAACAAAATCACCTCAGATTCAAAATCCTCAGAACACTCAGTTTACAAGGATTTTCCATTTGCAGTTTTGTTCTGTTTTTTAAACAAACTATTACCATCTTTAAGTCTAAAACTGAATCTCTGACCTCATGGTCAGGATACACACCCTCAAACATGAACAGAATTATGATGGAAAAGTTGATCTGCTCTCAACCAATAAATGTGGGATAAAGTCAGCATTAAAGAGCTACACAGGATTCAAGTTAAATAGGAGAAAAATTCCCCACCACACAAATGGAACGTCTAGAAATGTTTTAAAGAATCTGGTTCCCAGTTCTCAAAATAAAAAGCCCATACATCTAAACCATGAAGTCCTCTCCACCACGACCATTCAGCTAGTTACCAATGTTTAATTACTGTAATCATATGCACACATACTTTGTCACTGTTTTTCTAATGAGGCTGGCAGAGAGGAGTTTTGGCATTTTATACTCGGTTTCATGTACTTGTTTTTGTGCTTACTCTAACAGCTTGCTAGAACAGCACCGGAGCAAAACTCTGATCAACTGTAAAGAGGCTGAAATGCAGCTCCCAGGGGCTAACACCTATGTAGAGAGGTAAAGAGTATGGAGGACCTGTGAGAAGGGAAGGCTGACCAGGAGGGGAAGCTACTTATTGATAAATAGGGAAATCTTTCCCCCAGTTTTCTCACTCCTCCCTCACTTCCAACAAGACTTAGGTTCGATCAAAGAAAATGCATCTGTTCAATTTCAAAGCATTTCTCAGTTCTCTTCCAAGATCTTCAAAGTCTAAAAGCATGATGCACTGGAAGGCATCACTGCACCTCTGGGTTGGGTACCAGACTAGAAAGGTAGACAGTGAAATGAATCAGAATCATCCCAATGCCCCCTATCTCCCAGAACAAGAATGTTTGTTTTGGGATGGCGCCACCTTGTCTAGAAGCAAGTGAGGAGACAGTGAGAGGTGGCAGATGGGAAGGGGTAGGGAAAGAAGCCAGACTAAAACAGCTGTGCTGTCATAAAAATGTAGCAGCCAAGTAAAAGGGAAGAAGGGTCTTAAGCATCTGATTAACTGAGAAGCAGCTGGGGTAACCTCAGTCTGTTAGCCAATCAAGGTAGCTTGCTCATGGACAGACTGACAAGAGACTCAAGCATCTGAAAAGATGCTGCGCTGACAACTAAAATACAATTTTAAAATAACTGGTAACTTGGGGGCAGCTAGGTGGCACAGTGGATAGAGCCCTAGCCATGGAGTTAGGAGGACTTGAGTTGAAATTTGACATCAGACATGTAATAATTGCCTGGTTGTGTGACCTTGGGCAAGTCACTTAACCCCATTGCCATAAATAAATTAAAAAGAGTTAAAAAAACTACTAGTAACTTTATGTAATGAAGCATTTTATATCCATAAGAAACATCAACAAGTTAAGAATTAAGGATTGCAAACACTGGAATCTTGCTTTCCTCAAGGTCCAGAATACAAGACAACATAATTTCTAGATGAATGAGAATTATTATCAAGTAATTCAAGTGGAAAGCACACCAACCCTGGAATCAAGAGGAACTGAGTTCAAATCCAGCCTCAGACACTTAATAATTGCCTAACTGTATGACCTTGGACAAGTCCGATAACCCCACTCATTGCCTTGCAGAAAAAAAACAAACACACCAAAAAAAAAAGTAATTAAGTAACTTGCAATAAATCATTCCTTTGAATGAAGTCCATGATATACCAAAAACAACATTTGATTCCTTCCTACAGTGAAGTTGCAGCAAAGTACTTTCAAGGCAAGGGCACCCTCTACTAATAGGGTGCTGAAGACTTACTCTTAAAGATTAAAATATAAGACCCTTGTTCAGATATGAAGTTTCTCTGTTAGAAGAAAAACAGAATGTTTCCTAAGCCATGATATAATTAAAAGACCTGAGAAACAACACATTCAATTTTGATCAATGAGTAGCATGGAAACAATGTCAAGATTATCAGATTGTCTTCTGGGGGGGGGGGGGGATGTGATAAAAATTTCAAAACTGAAAACCTTAATAAAAAAAGATAGGTAGAAACTACTATTGTATATAATTGGAAAACATATAAAATATTTAAACTAAAAAAAAAGACCTGAGAGATATATGCCCAGAACAAGGTTTTTCCATGCCATTCTGAAAACACTGAATCTTTATAACCATATCTTTTCATTGTAATTATTGCTCCTTACAGTAAACATTACAGCATCAATCTGAAGTGCACTGAGGAAGCCAAAATTTTAAAGTCACATCATGTCCCTAAAAAAAAAAAAAAGCAAGAGCGAGACAAAGAAGACTAGCATTTGATCATTTCAAATAAGGATGAAAAACTGGAATGCTAACTTGCCCAAGTTTCCCTAATAGACATTTCAATCATTTTGTGTATAGTGAAAAGAATTAAAGGAAAAAATTCAAGTCAGCAACTTGAAAGGCTTAAGAGAACTAACAATTTGTAACTTAAAGATGGGACCGCTAGGTAGGACCAGGCCTGGAGTCAGAAAGACTTATCTTCTTGAGTTCAAATCGGGCCTCGGACATTTGTGTCTCTTTGGGCAAGTCACTTAACCCTGTTTGCCTTATCTGTAAAATGATTTGGAGATGGAAATGGATATACTATTCCAGGGTCTGAAAAACAAGTGAACAAGAAAAACCCAAAAAGAAACTTAAAATTAATCTTCCCTTCTCTTTCACTCTATCCCTAGTAATTGGGTGCCTACTTTGTAAATCACCTAGATGGCCCAGAAGATAAAATGGACTTTGAATAGAAAGACCTGAATCAAAACACTTAATTTAGCTGTATGTCCCCCCAAGCAGGTCTCTTAACCTCTCTGACCCAATTTCTTCATTTGTGAATGCAGAAATAGTAATAGATACCCATCTCCAAGATATATTGTTATTATTTGTATTTGAGTCTCATTAACAATTTATGCCCCTGGGAGGTGGTGAAGTAAGAGAAATAAGGAAGAAACTTTATTTAAAAACAAAACATTGTTCAAAATGCCAAACAGGGTGAAGAACTTGGGGTTACAAAGAAAAGCAAAAGTCCCTGTTCAAGGAGCTCACAGTCTGATAGAGGAGACAACATGCAAATGAATATGAACCCCAAAAAATATCCAAAGTAAATTAGAAATAAAGAAATAAGAGCTAAAATTGAGGGAGATCTGGAAAACCTTTCCATAGAAAGTAGAATATTAGCTGAGAATTGAAGAAAGTTAAGAGGTAAAAGATAAATAAATAAGGGGGAAAATTTTTTAAAAAAGAAAATCTTACTGGCAAATAAGGTGCGATCAATGGAACCAGCCAGTAACCTCAATTATATGGATAATTACCAGGAATAATGGATGGAGAAAAAAGGAAAAATAAGGTATTAAACACACTATGTTGTAGACTTTCATTCCTGTAGCCCAGAAAAAATGTGATTATTAGAAAGAAACCTAAGTACCAAGTGACAAAAGATTAAAGATAACTAAATAAAGGAGTAGACATGAAATGGCTAATTAGTTAAGGCGATTTGTCTCTCCGATATGACTTTCATGCAATAGTATCAGCCTAATTTGGAGAGGTTTAAAATCAAGTGAGTGCTCATCTTCCATGGAAACAAAGTGATAGGCTACTTCTAGTGGAGTGATTTTAAGAGCAAAAGGAATGGGCTTCAGTCTTTTTTTAAAAAAACTATTCTACTAGGTCACTGACACTTTAATTCATAAGTAAGGGGCTGAAAATCTCTTAAATGCAAAAATATCAGACATTCAGTTCAAAGTCAGTATGAAGCAAAATTCATCTGGAGAAATAAGAGAAGAAATAAGAAATAAGAATCTCAAGAGAAATGATGAAAAAATGAGTGGGGAGAAAAATAATAATGACAAATCTCAAACTACATCAAATGCAATGATCATCAAAATGATGTTACAAGTTAAAAATAGGTCAAATCAGTGAAAGAAATTAGACAGATATACAACATACACTGAAGTTAGTAGCTTCGTGTTTGATAAACAGAAAGGCCCTAGCTACTGGAGTTAAGATATCACTATCTGGCAAAAACTGCTAGGAAAACTAAAAAAGCATAATGGCAGAAATTAGGCTCAGACCAGTTCTCATACCATATACCAAGATCATTTCCAAATGGATACACAAACAGATTAATAAAAAAAAAGTTCACATCAAAATCAAATCTTACTTTTTTTAAGTAAGAAATTTTTTTTCATATTTCTGGATACATGAAAAGATTATGACCAAGAAAAGGATAGAGATAATCACAAAAAATAACATGAACAATTTTTGATTCCATAAAATTAAAAAGAATTTTCACCCATAAAACCAATCTTCCTTCAAGTAGGAGGAAATAACAGGTGGAGATCATTGTAGCAAGTTTATCTGATAAATATCTAATTTTCAAAATAAAGATAGAAATATATAAATATAGTTATAACTGATTCAAATTTATAAAAATAAAAGCCATTCTTGAATAGATTAGTAAAAAAATATAAAAAGTAATTTGATGAAAACTTTAAGCAATTAATAACCAAATTGAAAAATGCTCCAATGCATTAATAATCAGAAAAATGCAAATTAGAACAACTCTGACATTTGATTTCATACTTATCAGAATGACCGAGATTACCTCTCACCCCAATACCCCAAATGATAAATGTTAGATGGGCTGTGGAAAAACAAGTATTGTTGTTTCACCTGTGTATTGGTCAAGCTATTCTAGAATGCAATTTGAGACTATACTCAAAAAGTCACTAAAATGTGTATAACCTTTGACCCAACTATATTACTACTAGGCATATACCCCCAAAAAGAAAAAAATGAAAAGGGTAAAAACCAGAAGTCCAAAAATATTTATAGGAGCTGTTTTTGTAGTGATAAAGAACTAGAAACTACTGCAATGTGCATCAAAGTACATTATAAAAGATGTAATGAAATACTATTGTTCACTAAGCCATGATGAAAAGAATAGACAGATTAATAAACATAGCAAGACTGGTAAGAACTGATGCAGATTGAAGTGAGCAGAATGAAAAGAACAATTTAACAACATTTTAAATAAAAATAATCTTGAAGATATAAGAACTCTGATGGATCCAGGGACCAACCAGGATTCCACAGGACTGAGCAAGAAGCATCCTAACAAACTTCTGGACTAAAACCAAAATGTATTTGATTATGCGTTTGTTACAAGGCAGGGTTTGGTTTTTCTTTTCTTTCATTTCTAGTGACAGAAAGAAGATAGATGGAGAGAAAAAATTCAAATAATTGTTCATTTGAAATCAATTAAATTTTGTAAAAAAGTCCATATGAAGCTCAAGTCATAAATATTAGAAAATATAAGTTTGGACTGGATCAGTACAATGAAGAAAAGGCAGCAGGATTAATTTATTAATTTAATAAGAGTCTCATATAAAAGACGTGGTTGAAAAGCATCTATTGCACAGATTACAGGATCAAAGGTTCAAAGTTGTAAGGGACTTTGGAGGTTATCCAATCAACCCCATTGTCTGTCAGTTGAAAACAAGAGTAAAAGAGTCCATATGTCCTAGGTTATAAAGCTCATAAGAAACAAAAATCTAAACTCTCATCCTTTTATCCTCAAAATAGTGTTTTTTTCCCCTTTTCTTCAGTCAACCCTAAGGTTACCAATTTTATGACAGACAATTCACTTATGATAAAATTATTACTAACCACTTCTTGAAGAAAGAAACAAATTATAGGTTTCTGTATTGATAGAAGGCTACTACCACACACATTTTTTTAAACCTTCCAGTGGTTAACCAAGATCTGCCACAAGAGACAGACCTACACCAAAATAGTCTCCTACACTTTCTCTAAAGAAACACAAAATTTGGGGGCTGCGACAACTCATTTCTCTAATCCTAGTAGTATTGATGATGCTGAAGATCTAGTAGAATTCTAATTCCAATATTCCAAAGACCTATCATCATACCTGTGCATAAACTTCCTCCACTGAGATGGATCCCAATTCTTTCATATTTTGGTAGTATGAACAACTGGGGCCAAAAACAATTTATCACCTTTCTAGGGAATATACAAATGCATACATTCATGCATGCAGATACATACATGTGTTTATACACACGTGTATATTCATATATATGCACACACATATATGAATATCTGAATTATATTTCTGGACCTCTAAGAACAAAATTTTGATAGGTGAGTACAATTTTTAAGTAGACATCAAAGCAGGTCACCTTTAATCAAATCAATTTAGCAATTGAAAAGAGTGCTACTACCTTAATTGTAAGAAGAACAAAGGTTTGCCTTCTTAATCCCATCAAGGACTCCCTCCGAGCTCCAGCTTTCCATTGCTTTGAAAGTCTTTGAGACCCTCCTTTCACAGAAATATCTGGTGTCAGTTTCCCCCTGCCTCTTCCTGAGTTGACCCCACCTCATCCTAAATTGAGGGACTGTATTGTTCATTAATTGGACAAGCTAGAGGTGATATTTCAGATCACACCATCTGAAGGTCAATATTACTTAAGAACAACAGAAGCCTCCACTTTGGGGAGTCTGGCTCTCCAGCTAGAGATGACTCCTGCCACACTCAGGTCTTCGAACTTTGGTAACATCTGTCCTTGATTAGAACAAACTCTGGGAAGGTTACCACATATTTATTCTCACAGTCCAAAGTTCAGAGAGGATTCTTACTAATTTGGGAGGACTCTTAAGATACATAGGAAGGTCACCAAGAACTCAATAAAAGATTTTAAAGATTAATAGCAAGCACCTTAAGAGTATATTTACCTTCCATGCCTATAAATGGCAATAGACAGCTGGACTTTAGAATCTTTTTCATAAAAAAAATAAGATTAAATTATGCTTTTTTTACTCTTTTTTAACTGATCCATATTTATGTGATCATGCAATTAAACCAAACGATCTTCAGTTTTTTAAAAAAATTGATGTTTCTGATGATATACAAGAAATGTGACTGAGATGATATAGTGAAAATTTAATAATAATATTGAATGAGGTATATTCCATTTGAAAATACTGTTATACCTATCTGTAAATAAGATTCAATTTAACTGAACATTTCAAATAATAATACTATACTGTAAAGCCCGAGGCTTAGGGAAAAAAGAGACCACCCCATTTTCCCATTCCTATGTACTCAGTTCCTTGGCACTTGAGTTCCATTCTAATCTGGGATCTGGTGGTATACCCTCTCCCTCTGAGGATGATGTCTTACCTAGTCCAGAGAAGAATAGGGAATAAACAGCTTTTAGGATTTTTTTAAAACCTTTCTCTGAAAAAAATATGCTTAGGTTAGAGAGCCCAAAGTACTTCAAGGAATACAAAGTTCTTGTTTAAAAAGCCAAGGGGAGAAAAGAAAGTCAAGAGAGGGTTTAGAAATTTTCTACATGAATAACAGAGAGTGGGTGGTTTAGGGCAATTTCCTGTCAAGAAATTCTGATAGTGATATATATTCTTTCAAATTCTCACTGACTGCTCTGTGGGGGGAGAATATTCTCATGCATGATTTCAAATTCTTTTTTATTTTTTAGGGGGTTTTTTGCAAGGCAAATGAGGTTAAGTGGCTTGCCCAAGGTCACACAGCTAGGTAATTATGAAGTGTCTGAGGCAGAATTTGAACTCAGGTACTCCTGACTCCAGGGCCGGTGCTCTATCCACTGCACCACCTAGCCACCCCTCAAATTTATTTTTAAAAGGAAAAAAAAGAAAGAAATCTTTCAAAACCCAAGGGAAGTTAAGTGTCTTGCAAGAAACAAACAATGCCTACCTGTAAGCCAATAACTCTGCCTCAAATACGATAAAAATGTTTTTAAAAATAATTTTCAAAGTATACATATTAAGTTAAAAAAATGAACTAGTCAAATAAGTGTATTAATTAACTATGATATAGCAATTTAAACTCTACAAAGTATTTAATGTACATTATTTCAATTGATCTTCAGTTACGGGTATTATTTTTGCCTTAAAGATGAAGAAACTAAGATTCAATAAAGTTAAATGAGTTATCCATAGTCACAGAGTCAACAGTTATTAGCAGTGGAATTTAGATCCAGGTCTTCCTGACTCCAGGACATAACTCTTATCTTTTTGCTAACTCCATGAAAATATGAAAATTAATTTGTTTGAAAGTGAGACAAAGAAGAAAGAAAAGAATATTTGTGCAACCATTAATATCCTTTTTTTAAAACTCCAAATTTACCTTTTATGCATTTTGGGTTCGGCCAAATTCTATGTATGTATACAAAATGAAAGAATACTAAGAAAAGCTGAACCAGATCTTCCTTCTTGAATGGAATCACCTATAGAAAAGTCTGACCACTGGACACTGTATTTGCTACAACACAATCTAATGGCAAGGTCAAGAAAGGATTTACTTGCCAGAAGCAGGCACACAGTTTATAATCAGGGTATACAAAAGAAAATTATTTTCAATTCTGACCATTCTAATAGTCTTCTAATTGGTCTCTCCCAGATCCAACCTAACTTTCATACAAGTGGCAAACTGATACCTAATACACAGAAATGATATCACTCACCTATTCAAAAATCTGCTGGCACTGGATAAAATGTCAAAGAATTTAAGCTTAATAATAATTTGTTGTTGTTACAAGTGAAGAGTTCAATTCAGGGAGTTGGAGAGAAGGGGACAAGATATTTCTTCAAATGATGAATATAAAAATAAAAGATCTAAATACAAAATAATTTCTTTTAATTTTCAGTGGCTCCTTTTTGATTCATTATAAAATACAAAAGAGCCACCTTAGAATTTCAAGCCTTGTACAATATGGCCTTCATCTTCCTATCAAGTGTTATTTCCTATTACTCCCTCTTTCACACACTCTCCATTTGTTATTCCCACTCCTGTCTTGAATAGGTCCTCCATATGTCAGCATAGCTAGGTTGCCACCTCCTTCATGAGAAATTTCGTAATCCCCCAGTAATAAATACTGTCCATTACAAAATTTCTTTTCCTTTATTATTCAATTACTCATCATTTCTGTGAATACTATTCAAACTTCCTTGAAGGCAGGAATTATTTCATCTTTGTATTTTCATGTTCAGAATCATACACAGTACATTGTGTTTAGATGTTTGATATTTTTTATTATGCCAATGGTTGCTTGCTGTCCTTTGTTCTGGAAGAACAAAATGGCATCACTACATTGGGGTCAAGTATAGTGTGTCCAACTGTGGCTGATGAGACCAATATGAGCTTAGAAGACTTTACCACAAGTCAGGAACATATAATCTATATGAAGCTTCTTATTTGTTGATCTGAATTTACATCACTAACCATCTATCCAACAGGCAAAAACTGAAATGATTCTAGAAAGGAAGGGGATTTATCGGTTGATATAAATTTATCTAAGTCCACTGGCTATTAAATTCACCTCTTCTTAGTAACCTATTTTTAATATCACTAAGATTTATTTTCACTCTAAAATCTATGAATTTAAAGCCTTGCTCTCCTAGGCTTTTAAAATATTTGCCTTAATTAACTAACACTTCTGCTCATATCCTGAAATTCAGTGTTTTGCGTATGAAAGGCTTAAGGAATAGAACTTGAATGAGAGGTTAAAATCAAATGAAAGATATACAGCCAAGAAAACCAAACTATTCCAAGCTCTGTCTGTAGTTTTAAAATAACACCTCACTAAAGAAAACATTAGAGGCTTCAAATAACACGCCTGAATGGCCATCAGCAACAATAGCCCAGATCCTGCATTATCCCCTCTGGGGGTTTAGATGGATGGAAGAGTCTCATAACTACAGTTGAATCTAACAGACTGCATCACAGTAGGGGGGAACATTAGAGCTCCCCAGAAGTCTGTGACCACCTTGAACCTTTGCCAGCACTGGCATAGGAAGGGCAATATTTAGCAATAAATCTTGTACCATATTGTTCCAAGTATAGGATGCCCGTGAATGTTGGACAAATCTCAAACTGAATGGAAGAAAAAGTCCCATATGTAATCTTTTTTTGGGAGGGAAGAAGTATCTATTAATTAAAGGCTGTATTCTGGTATCATAAATGTGAGGATTCCTGTGCTGAGATCATTAATATTGCTACATTATATGAACTTAACAAATTACTATTACCGATATTTTGACCAGTCAACAAGGTCTCCCAGGTGAAATCCAGGGCCATCTCCAGTCATCCTGATTCATATCTGGTCACCCAACCCAGATGGCTCTGGAGGAGAAAGTAAGGTTGGAAACCTATACAGGACTCACTCCCTCAAATTCAATAGCTTTACATGTCAAGCATTACCTCCCTGATGTCATGATCTCCTCCCAAAACAAACATCATTATCATAAAACCTCCTTTGAACAAACTACCATGGATAAAAATAAAAAAAAAAACAACACATAAAAATCAGTTTGCTTCCAGAAGCTCAAGAGAAAACAAGCAAACAAACAAAAATATGGTATTTGTGTTTGGAGATAACTCAATTTATGAGGAAGATATTAACATTCTGGGGAATCTAGGTCTTCCTACAGGTGAACCCAACTGTGCAACCTGACTATAGGCCACATTTGTTTGTGCTCTTTAGTGCGTGTTGCATTATATTCCATGCATGGCTATTAAATTCAGTATGCAACCCTTCTGGAATTTTTCTTGGACAACTGGCCCAGAAGAGTTAGAAGGTTGGATATCTCAGCTTTTGGAATTTTAGATTTTAGTAGGATCCAGAAGGAAACTAAGGGCAAAGAAAAGAATAAAGAAAATTCCACTTAGAATCAATGCAATTGTTCAAAGTTGAGAAATGGAAATTCTTGTGAGGAACTGCAAGGAAACTATAAGCACTAAAATACTGAGGAGGAGGAAAAAGAGGATGATAGTAATAGTAATAACAACAACAACAACAACAATAATAATAATAAAAATAATAGCAGTAATACTTAAGCCTTAACATAGTGACTACTATGTTCCAAGTACTTTAAAAATAATATCTCATTTGTTCCTCACAACAACCTTGGGAGGTTGGTCCTATTATTATCCCAAATTGAGGAAGCCAAGACAAACAAAGGTTAAGTGACTTACCTGGGGTTACAGCTAGTAATACTGAGGCTGGATTTGAATTAAAGGCTTTCTGACTCAGGGTCCTGAACATCTAGTTCTCTAATCTTATAATAACTTAATGAAGGAGGGACAGGTAGAATCAAGAGGACTTGGCACCTGATCAGATATAAAGTGCCCTTACTACTTTTATTTTCGCTCTCTCAAAATCTGCCAACCACAGTAATAATAAACCTTGACCCTCTGGGTCCAGTGGATCTCTTAAATGAATTCATTAACATTCACCTGAACCCCTAACCTTTCAGCTGGCAATATTTTTGTGGTTCATGGGATCACACATAAGTTGTGAAACTGAATGATTGGGAAAATTATGGCACCTTAGTAACAAAGACTATAATGATGAAAATGATGATGATGATGATGATGATGATGATGATGATGATGATGATGTCGATGTCTTTCCTTCTCAAAGAAGACCATGACATCAGGGAGGTGATGCTATGATAAGCACAAGAATTGGATTTGAGTGAGGGTGCCTCACTTTGTCCTCCAGAGCCATCTGGGTCCAGTGGGAGACCTTGACCTTTCTTTTTAAGCTAAGGTCTTTCCCAAGTCTTAGCCCTGCATGTGAGGCAAACAGGGTTAAGTCACTTGCCCAAGGATTTGAAAAAGACTTAATAATTTGAACTCAGACCCTCCTGACTTCAGGGCTGGTGCTCTACCCATTCCAGCATCTAGCTGCCAAAGGGGCATTAATAGGAAATCTATGAAGAGGAGAGGGTTTGGGAGAAAGATAACAAGTCCTGTTTTGGACATGTTGAGTTTAAGATGTCTATGGAATATTCAGTTCAAAATATACAATAGGAGGATGAAGAGACTTATCTACATAGAAGTGATAATTGAGTTTATGGGAGCCAATAAAGTCACTAAGCAAAATAGTATAGAGGAAACAGAGAGAAAAACACTAGGAGAGAGTCTTCATATTCATTAATATAATATCTGACCTATTGCCTATAAGGTATTTCAGTTGTTTTGCATCTATGTATCATAAACACCAAATAAATTCTTGTTGAATTGAATTTTTGTTTTCTTGAAATTATACAAACCTAATATTTGAAAATATTTTTCAGTAATAGAAGGTAATCATCTTCCTTATATGCCAGTAAAAATAAGATTAGCCTGGAAGAACAGATGGTACCTCCCAAAGAAGTGGTCAGAGGTGCTTTTTCAGAGTTTTTCTTAGGTTAAATTTGCTTATTTACAGTTTATGCTCATTGTTTCCTCTGCTATTCTCAAGAGCTAAAGAAATTAAATTTATTCTTCCCCTCTATTTAACAACTCTTCAAAAACTTAAAAATGACTAACAAGTCTCTAGATCTTCTCATCCCCTAATTTTTCCAATTGATACTCACGTGGCAAAGATACAAGGCCTTTTACCATACAGTGTCAGGCACTTAAAATATGTGTTGACTAACTGATTTAAAATTTAACAACAACAAAATCATCCAAACAATATTTCTATAGTGCTTTGCAAAGTGCTTTACTATTCTAATCTCATATGATCCTCACAATAACCCTAGGAATAAGGTAATATTCATCACTATCTTTTAAAGATTAAGAAACTGAGGTAGACAGCAATTGGTGAGTTGTCCAGGGTCACAAAGCTAGTAAATCTGAGGGAAGATTTGAACTCAGATCATCCGGATTCTAGGTTCAACACTCTATTCATTGAGCCACCTGTTTTTATTTTAAATTGAATTTATAAGTTGGAAGAGACCTAAGAGGTTAACCTTTAGGAGGAGTCAGACAAAGGAAAAGTGAAAAGAAGAAAATATACTTTTTTCTTTTCTATAAAACTAGACCAGATGATCATATAGCAAAATCTCTTACATTGCTAACATGTAATTCAATAATTCAAATACAACCTGGTCCGGTATTTAGATTTGTTGAGGGCTTCAAAATCAACTTTTGTTCTGTGAAAAAGTAGGTAAATGCAAGAAATCCATTCTCCTGGTAGTTTTGAATGAATTGTAGGAATAACTCCAAAAGCACCAAAAATTATTAGAATTTCTACAGTAACACATATAACACAGATCCCAACTGAAGAAGATCCCTCTGCCTCAGGAACAAAATCCTGTGAAGGTATGAACTCTAATTCCAATGATGAGTAAAGTAAGAAATCAAATACAGTGGGAGCCACAAGGGATACTCAATCAAGATAAATGTGTTCCTGAAACTACATCAGGTCATCATCCTTAATGAATGAAATTACAATAACTGTGGTTTCATATCCCCACTACTAATTAGTTACAAAGTTACTTCCAACTATAAAAAATATTTTGTTCTACCTGTTTCAGACTTAAGTCACAGCACTTGTTTATAAATATGTTTAGAAATAAAAATGCTACTAAGAGTAGCTGTTTGATTATTTGAACCAGTATTACTAAAATCCCAAATATCAACTGGCAACATACCAATATTTGCTATATATGTATTGGGATATTAAATATTATATATATATATGTATATATAAAATATATATATGACCCATAGATATATTGCATATCATAACACCCTTGTCAGTTCCAGTATGATGTTCCATGTTTCATTGAGTTAGGAGATAGTCAAAAGAGGAGGAAAGGGTCAGGTGGGCCAAATGGGGAAGGCCAAAATGGAAAGAAGAATATTAAGAGAAAGAGAAGGAAAACAAGAAAAAAATGTTTCAACTTGAGACTTTTTTCCCTTTCTTATTCTTTTTTTTTTTTTTGCAAAGCAATGGGGTTAAATGACTTACCCAAGGTACAAAGGTTAATTATTATGTGTCTGAGACCAAATTTGAACTAAGTTCAAAAGTCAGGTCCTCCTGACTCCAGGGTCAGTGCTATATGTACTATACCACCTAGCTGCCCCAACTCCAGACTTTTAAAAGTATAAATCTTTAGTAATTAAAGTGTTGAGGGCTTGTTAAAAATTGCCAGGCACCAGGGAATGGTAAATAGTAATCTTTGTTCAATTTGGGGGATATAATAAACCAAGTGTTTCTTTAGTTTGTAATCAGGAATCACTTAACTTAGAATAATTTAAAGTAGAACCTTTGTAGGTAAACCAATTGTAATAATTGATGCTCCCAGTAGAGAAGAGTTTGATGCCGAGTTCTTGTAGGGGAGGTCTGAAAGTGATGCATTAGTTCCTTCTAAATTTCAGAAAGCATCACTTAAATTCACTTTCATTAAGTGAGACAGTAAGCCCACAAGGAAAGGTTAGAATCAGGAAGTAAGAACCAAATGTAAAAAGATCCTGGGGGGGGGGGGGGGCTCATTGTTATCCCAACCATCTTTTATTGAAGCCTGTGCAAACAGCATCAAGCTAGAAAGAAGAAGGTCAGTTGGATAGACCAACACTTACACTGAGGCCTGCCTAGTAAACATAAGTTAATTACTAATTCATGAATTCAAGAAACCACACACTGCTCTAGCAGTTGAAAACCTAATTAATTCAAAAATCAAATAGCACCAAACTCCTGCAAGGTGAAAGTAAGGCTGCCTGAGGGTACCAGGAATTGGAAGCTACCATATGGGGGCCATCAGATAGATGAGCATCAGAAGAACACAATACAGCTTTTCATGCCAGAAGTTTGAACACGCTCACATTTTCTACAAAGTTGCATGATAAGGTGAGCATCAAATTAATGCAACAAAGAACTCCCCAACCTCTGCATCTTTTAGACAGAGTCAAATTTCTAACCTTTCAAATTCTATCTGGCACAAATTCAAACTTGACTACTTAATACTCATACCAATTTACAAAACCTTGCTTAATATTGTAAATAGATTCCATAGAAACACGTTAGTTAAAGAAGCCAGATTCCAAGGAAGCATTTATTAAAACCATCCGTTTGTTATATAGTGTTACAGCGGAGTCTGCTGGACCCCAGTGTGGGATGTCATTATAGAGTATTAATGCAATTAATTAGTGGGGGTAACATCATGTCCCCCACATGACTATTAATAGAATCCTGGGTTCTATGGGGGTAGTATAATACATTTGAAAGCAACTTCTTTTGGAATCAGAAGACCTAAGTTCAAAAGTCAGCTCAGCTCTACTACTTACTAGCTGTGTGACCTTAGGGAAATTGCTTAACTTTTTCTAGGGTTAACCTCCTCCTCCATACAAAGAAGGGGTTGGCAATGAGACCAAAGAAAAGGGAAAGGACCTATCTGTCCAAAAATTTGCATAGCAGTACATTTTGTGGTGGCAAAGTATGGTATGCCCATCAATTGAGAAATGATTGAACAAATTACAGTATAACGTTTGTCCTTCATTCTTGAAGAAGACCATGACATCAGGGAGGGGATGCCAAGACAAGCACATTAAGTGGATTTGAGTGAGGGGGGCCATGCTAAGTCACCAGCCCCACTTTCTCTTCTGGATCCATCTGGATCCAATAATCAGATATGAATCAGGATGACTGGAGATGACCCTGGATTCAAGGCAATCAGGGTTAAGTGATTTGCCCAAGGTCACACAGCTAGTAAATGTCTGAGGCTGGATTAGAACTCCTGTCCTCCTGATTCCAAGACCAGTGCTCTATCTACTATGCCACTTAGCTGCAGTTGCAGTATATTGTAAAACAAGAAATGACAAGCAGGATGGTTTCAGAAAAAACTGGTAAGGACTTATAGGAACCAATGCAAAGTAGCATGACCAGAACCAGAAGAAGATAGTATAGATTTAATAGCAATATTCTAACAATGATCAGCTATGAAAATTAGTTATTCTGATCGAGGCAAAAGACACATCTTGAAAAATGATATTCATAATCTATAGGGAAGCCTACTTTTTTCATTTTCTTTATTTTTTGTGTATTTTCTTTTACAACATATCTTTTCAGTCATGGAATTTGTGTATCTTGCTGGTTCAACCTCTAGAATTTTTTTTCCTGATGATTGTTGTCAAAGAAGTCTTGCTTCTATTATACTTGTAAGTTTTGATTTTATTTATCTACTTATTTACAATTTACTTATAAAGCATCACCCTTAGAGATGTCTGAAGTAAGGAATACTGAGTGCTGCTACATCCAAAGGTTAGGGTATAACTTCTAATGATATTAACATTATCTACTCTGTATATGTGTGTTATATATACAAATATATAGACACACACACACACATGTATTTATTTTTATCGTTTACTGTTTTCTGTGCCCCAGTACTACTGGTCCACCACAAACTGGTCACTTTATATAGGACTGCAGTCCCAGAGAAGAAGCTAGGTGGTACACAGTAGATAAAGTGCTGGGCCTTGTCAAGAAAACATGACTTCAAATCCAGCCTCAGATTATTTCCAAGCTAACCCTAACCCTAACCCTGAGCAAGTCACTTAATCCTGTTTGCTTTAGTTCCTCATCTGTAAAATGAGCTAAAGAAAGAAACAGTATCTCAGGCAAGAGCCCATACAGAATCACAAAGAATTTGACATGACTCAACAACAACAACAGCAGTACTAGAAATATTTGAAAGGAAAGAAGTTATTGACAGTTTTTCAACTAAAGAAATTACCTAATCCAAGTGGCATTTAGGAAGTCATACAACCATTCTGAACAGCAAGTGACTTAGTGGAGCAAGTGCTGGACTTGGAGTCAGAAAGACTCAAATTCAATCTGGTTATAATAACACCTCCTTCTCAGGGCTGTCTTGAGGATGAAGTAATTCTTGCAACCCTTAAAATGCTGTATAAAAGCCATTACCAATTAAGTAATTAATTAGTGAATGGGTGACTAGATAAAAGAATAGTTGAGTTGGAAGCCTTGGAAATCAAGTCACAACATAGTTGCAACAGAGAAAATAGGAAATAAGTGCTCAATTACAGAAAAGAACTATTATCCAGAAAAACATTTGTTGCAATAATGGGCATAATAACTGAGAGAAATTGACAAGGAAGAAGATTTTGGCATTGGAAACTAGAGTTAGCTAACAATCATATTAGCTGCCTCATCAGAAGTGATTAACCAGAAGTTAGATGACAATTAGGGAGTGATTTTTAAAGACAATTTTTGTATTAGGTAGAACAGAGATATCAGATTATTGGCCCACAAAACTCCCCAAAACAAATTAAAATGTAATTAAGTTTAATAAAATAAATAAAAATACAATATTTATCTAATTATTTTAATTTTTAATTTTATAAGTCAATATTCAGTCAGCAGGAACCCATTTCTGTTTGAGTCTGATAACCCTGAAATAAAAGAAAGGAATAAATGATTTCAAAAAACTCGGTCAAAAGTTATCATTAGTAATGAATGGATTTTTTGGGGGGGCTAATTCTAAACAACTAGTTTTTGTAAGACTTGATATTCTGCCTCCCTTCACCCTACCAAGCATCCCATCCCAGGATTTAACAAAACTGAGCCTTTTAAAACTTTTAAAAATCATATGATATATGATCTACACTTTCTTTATGGAAGTTATGATTACAAAAGATTAAGGAAACTCAAAACTAATATTGTATGTTTTTGCTCATTCATTCATTCATGTAATACACATATTTGTAAGGTACTATAAGAAGCAATGAGGCAGGTGAGATAAATAACATGATCTCAAGTCCTCAAGGAGCTCACAATATAATAGAGATATAACAGTACTTTAACACACACACACACACACAAACACACAAAACACAATCACATATAGTGTCAAAGAAATTCTTGGAATCTGACTTTGAAAAAGGGCTATCCATTCCCCTCACTTGAGAAATGGGAAAACTGAAGTCACTAGTAAAGTGATAAGCCCGGGATCACAGGGCTAATTAAGTAACAGAAGTGAGATTTGAACTTTTCAGAACCATTTGAAAATCTAATGGTTTATTGGGGGGAGGTTCCCCCACTATGTCATGTCAGCCCTTTGGAATATGCTATGTAAATAAAAGAGATAATGTACTGTATATTTCACAACAAACATCTACTCTCCAGTCATCACCCTCATCCTCACCCACTGGAACCTTGGAACTTCAGGGGCCCAGGTCTCCATGCCTTTCATGAGTGTCTCCATCATCTCTGGTACCAGGCTCCTCATCCCCACCCCAACCTTTACTGCACATTTTTGTGTTGTTTTTCCTCATTAAAATATATACTATTAAAATAAAGGGACTGACTTGCTTCTTAATGCTTAAAATAGTGCCACTTCTATTTGAGAATTCAGAAATGGGAGGGATCACTTGTAGCTTCAGGAACTGAATATCTGGCATGTTAAATGGCAACACATTAAAGGAAAAGACAGAAATTACTATATTTTCAGTGTCTATTAAATTAAGGGAGATTTCAAGGGAAAGTGGCTGATTATAAATCTGAAAATTTCAAACATCTGATTACTTCATTTTACCAAGATTCTGGTACATAAAACTGGTAATCAAAATCTCAAGCTTTCCCTGGGTACATAATACAGTCCTTGATTTAAAAACAAAATAAACAAACAAAAACCTATGCATGCTGACTAAGAAATGCATAACATCTAACTAAGGTACAGTCAAAATGTTGTATTCCAAAAGATGAAGAAATAAATGAAAATTTTCTAAAAGTGTATTTATGGTTAGATTGACTTTATTTGCAAAATGAAATGATCATTTAGAAGTTTTTGAAAATGTACACTCAAATATTTGCTTTAACTTTTTTGTTCTTACATAATTATTTCACCACTTTCACCACAATACATGAGCAAATCAATAGATTTCTATGCAGTTAAGGTAACACATTTTTCTATTTTCTTTCTCTGACTCAGTCAGAATTTCTTCTGGAGAAGACTGTTGTAAGTAATCTAGCTCATTAGCAAGTTCAAGAAAACAGTATATATAAAAGCGGAATATAAAATTCTTCCTTTGAAATTTGTATTCAACACAAACAAGAATCTGCAGTGAGCCGCAGCATGATGTGTCCATTAGGACTGAAAATATTAGCTTTGCCATGGATTGACAGAACAAGATTACATGGATTGACTTCCAAGAGATTGTTCAGATGACAAAAAGCATTTGAGAATTTGGTAGGTTAAGGGCATTAGTTATCAAAATGGGAGAGGCAGTCATAGTAGGAATTACAAAAATGTTGGTACATATACTATTAAACACCATCATAAAAACAGGTAACATCAACTCTCAAAAATGGAATATTGGGACATAATATATAGGAGTTTTATTCCATTTGTTTTTTTTTAAACATCTAGCCTCTTGAAACAGCATGAAACGACTCACTATTCTAATAACAGCTACATTTCCAAGCTTATGTAAAGGAAGTTAGACAAAAAAACAAGATTTACTGAACATAAAACAGCATGAAAAATATTGTGTCTGCTGTTTGTTCTTATGATCTTAAATCAAAATGACATATAAGATGCTCATACTTTAAAAAGAAAATTTGAAATAAATAATTACCTTTATTAACACTGAGCAGTAAATATATTTACGATTACTAGAAATATAGCAACCCATCAATGGGAAACTTCTTCAAAAGTTATGATACTCAGACTACCTTAAAAATTTTAACCCAGTAATTATATTAGATCACAGTTATAAATTGAAAATTCTCATAAAGGCTGGTTCAAAGATCCAAAGTAAAATGAGCAAACTCTCAAAAAAAGTTAAGATTTAAATCTTTCAAATTTTCACTATTATAAAAAGCAAGAATAATAAACTTATAATGGACATTTTTTTAGAAAGAATCATGGTAGAAATTTGTTTTATTTGACTATACTTATGTTACAAGAGTTTTGCTTTTCCTTTTATTCTAAAAGGAAGGAAAACAAAATAAATACTTGTCAACAGAAAATAAATTTTAAAATATTCTGTATGAATCAATGACAATTCTAAATTATTTATTCAGTGACACAGCAATCAAACAACCAAAAATCATTTTATAAAGCTAGGAAAAAATAAGAAATCATAAGAAAATTCATTTGAGAGAACAAAATGTCAAGAATATCAAGGGAATCAATGAAAAAACGAAATCAATGAAAAATTGTGAAGATAAGTCATCAAAACAATTTGGTACTGGGCCAGCTAGGTGGCACAGTGGATAGAGCACTAGCCATGGAGTCAGGAGTACCTGAATTCAAATCCGACCTCAGACACTAATTACCTAGCTGTGGGGCCTTAGGCAAGCCACTTGCCTTGAAAAAAAAAAAAAAAGAAAAAGAAAAACTGAAAAAAAACAATTTGGTACTGGCTAAGATTTACTGTGTTAGACCTGGGGAATAGAGTAGGTAAAAGATACATAACAATAAATGAACAAAGTAATCTAGTATATGATAAACCCAAAGATCCAAGCTTTTGTAACAAGAATTCACTATATGATTAAAAACTGCTTTGGGGGTGGCTAGGTGGCGTAGTGGATAAAGCACCGGCCCTGGAGTCAGGAGTACCTGGGTTCAAATCCAGTCTCAGACACTTAATAATTACCTAGCTGTGTGGCCTTGGGCAAGCCACTTAACCCCATTTGCCTTGAAAAAAACCTAAAAAAAAAACTGCTGGAAAAATTGCAAAACAGTTTAGCAGAAACAAGGTATAGGGGACAGCTAGGTAGTACCATGGATAGTACACTGGTTCTAGAGTCAGGAAGACCAGAGTTCAAATCAAGCCTCAAACAATTGACACTTACTGTGTGACCTTGAGCAAGTCAACTTAGCCTCACTGCCTTGGAAAAATTATTTAAAAAAAGGAATGGGGTACAGACCCACATATAATACTAGATATCAATATATGGTCAAAATGAGTACATGATTTAGACATAAAGGGTGATACCATAAAATAGTTTACCTGTAAGATCTATGAACAAAGTAGGAAATTATGACCAAACAAGAGATAAAGAACATTCATTATATAAAATGGATAACTTTGATTACATTAAATTAAAAAACTTTTGCACAAACAAAACCAATACAGCCAAGATTAGAAGGAAAGTAGGCAATTGGGAGGTGAGGGGTGGGGAGGAGTGAATTTTATGTAAGGGTCTCTGATAAAGGTCTCCCTTCTAAATATAGGGAGAGAGAACTGAGTCAAATTTAAAAGAATATGAATCTTTTCTCAACTGATAAATGATCAAAGGATATGCCAGGAAATTTTCAAATCAAGAAATCAAAACCATCAATATTCATATGAAAAAAATATTCTCACTATTAATTAGAAAAATGCAAATTATAACAACTCTGAAGTGCCACCTCACACCCACCAGATTGACTAACATGACAGAAAAGTAAAATGTTAAATGTTGGAAGAACATTAATGCACTGTTGATAAGAGTTATGAATGGAAATATAAAAGCAAAAGATATTCCCAAAAAAATTTAAGGAAAAATACTTTAAAATTAATTGATTCTTCTAGTTAGGAAAATGATTACAGTTATTTCTCCAGCAGTAGCCATGAATTTTCATGGACCCAAGCAGTCTCAAATATTTGTGAGACAGATGTCTAGTCTAGTTTGAAGGTATTCACAACCAGGGACAAGATTAAAGTTAAATTAATTGACATGTATGAAAATCAAACATGTAAATTTCATGCTATTTATATTTATATATATTTACTAATCATAGCTAACTGAACTAATATTCTTGGCCCTTGGTCCTTTAGTCATACACAATCAAGGCTGACCTGATCTCAGTAAACCTATTCTTTTCATTTGTTAAAACTTAAAAAACAAAAAAATAAGGTGTTTCTTAGGCAAAAAACAGCTTGTGTTTAAAATGTTAAAAAATAAGTACTAATTTTAAGAAATTATTCACAGGGCAAGAGACCAAAAATTAAAGTTAAGCATGAATTGTATCGGGCAGCTAGGTAGTACAGTGGATAGAGCCCTGGAGTCAGGAGTACCTGAATTCAAATTTGACCTCTGGCATTTATTATTACCTAGCTTGTGAGACCTTGGGTAAGCCACTTAACCCCACTGCCTTGCAAACCGCCCTCCCCCCCAAAAAATGAATTGTATCAAACAGAACCAACAAAAACCCAGTTAACTGCCTCTGCTTCCTTCCTATAATAGGTGTGGCTTAAACAAATAAATTACCAGTTTACAGGGTAGTGTTCAATTCAACTCAACTGCCAGGCCATACTCCCACAAAGGATCAAAGTTAAAGACAATACTCATAAACAAAATTCACATTCTAACACCCTTTGATAAAATATGTAGTTAAAATGAAAACAGTAGCCATATATCATAACTAATATATCATGAACAGGATAAACAGTGAACTAAAGTAGTAAAATCTTTCTAATTTAACCCTTCTACACTCCAAACACACTATGAAGAGAGCCCCCATACCTCTGCTGAAATATCTTTTCTCTCCTCTCTTCCTTGGTTGAATTCCTATCTATCATTTTTAGCACAACTAAAATGTCACCTTCACCATCACCTGTCCTCCCCAACTCCAGTTTGTAATAATCCTCCATGATCTCACACAGCAATTTCTGCATTAATTCTCGCATATACGCATCGTGTACTGTATACTGCTGGTCTTTGTACTGGTATCTCAACTTCCCAACTAGCTCTATTAGAATAAAATCTTGAGGCTAGAATTTTAACTTATGAAAAGTTTATATTTCACCTATCATATTCTCTTACAGGTAACAGGTATTTAATGACTATTTATTTGTTTAGAACATTGCCACCTTTCTTCTGACAAGACCAACAGAATGAGCATGGCAGATGGTCACCAGAAGGTGGAAAGTAAAAGTAGGAATGAATAGTCTTCAAAGTTGGAAACACATGCCAGGTATTACCTGGCATCTTTCCAACTTCTAGTTTCTGAGTACTGCTGATCAACATGTGGATGAGAACTTCTCTTTCAAGACTGTAACATGTCATACCTTCAAAAGTCCCCAAATACAGAAAGTTTGGCAGTGGTGGCCATCAGATCAGTCACTATTTTCACATTCCAAAACAATGATAAAATCTATATGGTAATTGGTCAGCCTCCATAATTTTCTAATTATTCGAGCAAAGATGGGGAGGAAGGGATACAAAAAAAAGGGAAAGGATATTGGGAATTGAAAAATAAAACTGAGAAATAAGATAAGAACTTCTTTTCATACATTTGTACGCATTCAAAAACATATCTTTATACAAACATATGATATAGATATATAAATGTTTCCATGAAAAAATATATACATAGAATACATATATACATACATACATACATATCCATGAAAACTGCCCTTGAACAAAAAAAAGAGCATGGTAGGATGAAGAAAATGCTAAGACAATGGGGGGCATAAATTACAATACTTAATGCCTATTCAACTGTGGACAATTCACAACCTCTCAGAGTTCAGTTACATTATCTTTAAATTGAAAAATAATATTTAGACTACCTATATCTCACAGACTGTTGTGAAACAAATATTTTGTAAACTTCAAAACATTAGAGAAATAAATTAATAAAATGGGTTGGTGATTTCATGTCATAGTACAGTAAACAATGTTAGACCTAGAGTCATGAAGATCTAAATGCAAATCCAGACTTAAGACAACTGGCTGTGTAACCTTGTGCAGATCACTCAATCAATTTGTCTCAGCTTTCTCCTTGAGTAAAATGGGTGGTAGTGAGCATCAAATGAGATAATAAAGTTCAATTTACCTAAATGACTTCTCAGATCTATATATGTAAGCTTAAGTTTCACATCATAAATGTCTTTGTGACATTTTGACCTGGATGTCCTACAGGCACTTCAAACTCATTTTGTCCAAAACAGAATGCAGTCTTGTCCCCAAAACTTAACACTTCCCTCACAATCTTTCCAATCATCAATGACCCACCTTTGGAATCTCAGAGTTATATTTGATTCCTCCCTCTCACACACCCTAAAAATCAGTTGCCCACCTGGCTCCTATCTCCATTACAGCTCAATTCTCTTTCGTCCATTCACACAGTCCCCTCCCTAGTTCACCTTTGGCCTTCACTGCTATAAAATCCTAGCTGATCTTGCAGTCTCAAGTCTTTAGCCACTCTAGTCCATCTTCCACACCATTTTCAAAGTATTTTCCTAAAGCCAAAAGATTTATTACCAAATGACCATATTTCACAAGGTTGGACTTCAAAAAGCAGGCAAAGTCAGTATTTGTTATCTTTACAAAATGCTAAAACCTTCTAGTAATTACAACACATGGGACTAATCTTTAAGATCCTGGGATCACCTCTACAACACAATGAGAAAATAGGGGGATAAAAACTAATGGAAGAATGTTGATGATGATGATGACATAAATAATTTCATTGATATCGAGCATCATTTGAAGAATTTCTCTGTACTAATTCAAATTTGGGTTTTTTTCTGCAATTTATAATTTGAGATTTATCATCAGAATTGGTGTTGAGTACCTGGGTTCAAATCCAGTCTCAGACACTTAATAATTACCTAGCTGTGTGGCCTTGGGCAAGCCACTTAACCCCATTTGCCTTGCAAAAACCTAAAAAAAAAAAAATTATGTCAAACAGAAATAGAATCAGATCCCCATATTGAGCTATCTGATGACATTAACCTATTGTATTTTTATTTATTGTGTTAAATATTTTCCAATTACATTTTAATCTGTTTCCAGGCAATGGGCTAGAGTGATAAAGTGTTAAATGATTTGCGCAATGGCAAATGGCACATGGGCAGTTTGTGTCAGAGGTTATACCTGACAGAGGTACACCAGATCTTCCTGATTCTCTATCTACTATGTCATTCTAATTCTATAGTTAGAATGCAGAAAAATATAACAATAATGCTAATTATTATCAATTCTGACAATTGTCAGAAGTCAAGTCTAAAATCTCCTTAAAAATTTCTTTTATAACATAAGTATTATATTAATGGCTCACTTTCATGCTCAAGTCAATACTCTACTCACTGAAATGACATTTAACAGCAATTTCATTGTAGTGGTCTACAGCCCAGGATTACCCAGTCAAGGAGCACTTATTATGCACTTACTAAGTATGTGCAAAAGAGTCCCTTCCTTCAAGGAGCATGTAGTCCTTTTTTTTTTAATGGAAGGCAATCAGGGATAAGTGACTTTCCCAGGGTCACATAGCCTGTAATATCTGAGTGCAAATTTGAATTCAGGTCCTCCTGACTGCAAGACTGGTACTCTACCCACTGTACCACCCACCTGCCAGAGGAGCTTACATTCTAATGGGGGAAAACAACAAATAAAATGGAACAAAAAAAGAAGAAGCACTTTCACAGGTGCCTCTAGAGAAAGACTAGAAGAGTCAGGAGTACAAGCCTGAAAAAAAAGGAAGGAAAACAAGGTTGGCCAAGCATCACCCTTAAAATGAAGTTCTGGGAAAAACAATCAATCAAAGGGAGGGGTAGAATTTATTTCCAATATGTAAAATTGAAAAAGAAAATATGTCTCCATCACAATTCTTGAGAGAGGATAATTCTGAGACTGGTGAGATTGATGATAATGGTGGACAACAGTGAGCACTTGATTGGCTTTAATGAATTCAAGTCATCTGCTCCATTTGAACAGCAATGCAGATAAGGAAATAACCTATTTTTGATGAATCAGACACTGACATATGAAAAATTATGAAACATGGGAAAAATATTAAGGGACTGGTTTGGTTTTGTTTTTCCAAAGAAAACAGTCTGCAAATTACTTCACTTTGATTCCTGGCAAAACTGTTCACTTGCATTAAAAGATGTACTCTCGATATTCTACTGGCTCATTTTCTGGTTTTTATAGAATACAGCAGCTAGCATCTGGAAAGTGAGGCATATCACTTCATTATTACAAGTTACATTTCTTATGAAATGAACTGAACTGAATTCTTCTCAAGAAGCATCTAACAACTTTTCAGATCGTAAGTTTTTTTAAAAGTTCTAACAGTGTACTGTGGGAAGGAGTTCACTATTTTTTGGAGTTCACTCATTTTGGACTGTAAAGACAGTGTTTTGTAAACTTAAATATGACTGACTTTTAAGCCTTTAAATTTAATTCATTCAATAGCCCCCTGCCTTGGTTTTTTGTTTGGTTGGTTGGTTTTTTATAATTTTATATTTTAGAAATAAATTCCAGCTCTCCTTCTGATTGACTATTTTTCTCAGAACCTTCATTTTAAGGATGAAACCTGGGCCAAACTAGTTTTCCTTCCTTTTCAGGCTTACCCTCCAGATATTCCTAGCATTTAAGTAAGCCTGATTTTTACTAAAAATCTGTTAAAATAATTTATTCTTGAGGGGACGGAGCCAAGATGGCAACAGGAGAAGAGCCTCTCCTAGGTGTTCTCTTCATAATATTTCAAAACTCATAAAATAATGACTAACTAAATTTTCAAGAGACAGAACCCACAGAAAGATCCAGTAAGGCAATTCTTCAGACCAAGGTAACCTGGAAAAAAAGTGGAAAGGCTCTGCTCCACAGGGTTAGAGGGGCAGCACTCTATAGACTAAAAGAACTTCAGCCTCCTGGAGGCAGCCCCAGGGTGCCTGGGAGCCACTGCTCATGGCAGCAGGGGCAGTTTCCTGACCTACACCCTGAGGAGCACAGGGAACAAACTGAACGATCAGTGGGGGAGGGGGGAACCTCTGCCAGAGCAAGTGAAGCCCAGTCCTCAGGGCACTGAATGAGCAGCACGGCCCCACAGCCCAGATCCAGGAAACAGAAGCAGGAGCCCCCAGGCAACTGAGCCTAGAGTGTTCAGCCTACCAAAGGTAAGGGAGTAGAGAGAGACTTCCCAGGTCTGTCCTCTGTCCCCAGAACAGGACTATGGGACTCTGACCACACTCAGATCCTGATCACAGTCCAGACCCCCCCCCCACAATGAACAGCAGGACCCCCCCCCCCCAGCCCCATGGCAGAGGGGTACGCTTGAGGTCATTCACAGACCAGGAGGGAAGACACAGCTTCACACACAAAGATCCTTAGGGAGGCAGGGGGGTGTTCCAATAATACTCAAAAGCTCAAGAAGCACCCCAAAACCAGGCACAGGCTGGGGAAATGAGTAAACAGAGAAAAAGGAGAAACAACATTGTGTATGATCCCAAGAAGGATCAAAATACTCAATCTGAAGATGAAGAAAAGCTTCTGCATCTAAAGACTCCAAGAAAAATGGAAATTGGGCTCAGGCTATGACAGCTCAAAAAAAGATTTTGAAAATCAAGTAAAGGAGACAGCAGAAAAATTGGGGGGGGAAATGAAAGAGATGCCAGAAAATCCATGAAAAAGAAGTCAGCAGCTTAGTCAAGGAGATCCAAGAAGTGCTAAAGAAAATAACATGTTAAAAACCAGCATAAGTCAAATGGATAAAACAGCAAAAAGTTATTAAGGAGAAGAATGCTTTAAAAAGCAAAATGGATCAGATGAAAAAAAGAGATAAGAAAGCTCTCTGAGGAAAACAAATCCTTTAGATGTAGAGTGGAGCTAAAGGAAGCTGTTGACTTTACAAGAAGTCAAGACACAATACTTCAACACCAAAAGAATGAAAAATTAGAAGAAAATGGGAAACATCTCATTGAAAAAAACAACTAATCTGGAAAATAGACTCAGGAAAGATAATTTAAAAATTATTGGGATACCTGAAAGTGATGATCTGGAAAAGAGCCTTGACATCATTTTCAAAGAATTCCCACAGGAAAATTGCCCATATATCCCAGAAAGAGATAAAAAAAACAACCACCAGGAATATTATAGCCAAGTTCTAGAACTCCCAAGTCAAAGAGAAAATATTACAAGCAGCCAGAAATACAGAATTCAAATATCATGGAGTTACAGTCAGAATCACACAGGATTTAGCAGCAACTATATTAAAGGCTCATAGGGCTTGGAATATAATATTCTAGAAGGCAAAAGAGCTCACAACCAAGAATCAACTACCCAGCAAAATGAACATCTTCCAGGGGAAAAGATGGACTTTCAATGAATCAAAGGAATTTCAATTGTTCCTGTTGAAACAACCAAAGCTGAACACAAAGTCTGATCTTCAAATACAGGACTCAGGTGAAGCATAGAGAGTGAAGGAGAAGGGTAACATATGAGGGACTTAATGACGATGAACTACATGTATTCCTGCACAGAAAAATGATACAGTTAATACTCATAAGAAACTTCTCATTTAATAGAGCAGGTAGAAGGAGCTTTTATAGATGAAGCACAGGAGAGAACTGAATTTGAAGATATAATATACTGGAATAAATGGCTAAAAGGGAAATGTAATGGGAGTAAGAGACAGGAGAGGCAGAATAGGCTAAGATATTTCATATAATAAGATTTTTTTATTGCAATGAGCTATTGCAATGATATGGATGGGGGGAAGCAAGGGGGAATGAGGGAACCTTCGCTCTCATCAGAGGTGGCTAGGAAAGGAAACAGTATAGACATTTAGAGTAAGGAGAGAAGGGAGATATGTGAGTGATGCAGAAGAGGGTGGACCGTGGGGGAGAGTGGTCAGAAAACATTCTCTTTTTAACTTCTTGCAAGGGGCTGGGAATGAGTGGCCTGTCTGGGACCACAGGGCCAGGTGGTTGCTGGGTCTTAGGGGTGGTATGTGGGCTCTGGGCCTCTTGGCCCTAGGGCCGGTGATCAGTCTGCTGCGCCACTTGGCTACCCTACAGCACATTTAAGAAGAGGGACAGAGTGAAAAGAGAAAGAAAATATAGTATATGGTAGTGGGGAGGTATGAATAGAGGGAGTTGTGATCAGCAATGGCAGCAGTGGGAAAATGTGGAAGTAGCTTTTGTGATGGACTTATCATAAAAACAAACATGTGTTACCCTACAAACCAAACTGGCTTCATATTTTTCCTAGTGAGCTCCTTACAAACCACCTAAATACCTGTATCCCTCCTACTGTGGCTTTTAAGAAAGATATAAACAATTTTGATGTAAAGATATTCACAAATGTAGAAGAAATAAAACAATTTTTATTACATGGTAAAAAGCAACCAGAGTCCTTCATTAAGAGCTAGAAGAGACTCAAATAAGTCAGTCAACAAGAATTCATTAAATACTTATTATAAACTAGAAACAAGAAACCATCTAATTTAATCCTCTCATTTTACTGATGGGAAAACAGACCTAAAAAGGTGAAGACATGTTCTCAGTTCCAATGGCACTAAGTAATCGATGCTAGGTAGATTCAAGTCCAACTGCCTGACTCCAAATGGGCTTTTTTTCATTACTGCAATGTTGCCTCTCATTATCTATCATAAGAGTATAATAAGCGCAATGATTAAAAAAAAGCAAAAATTCAAAGTTATGTGTAATGCTTGAATAAAATCAATCACAAGCTATAGAATTTAAAAAGTTCCTGTTCAACTGCAAATGAGGAAATTGACAAAGAGAGGTGAAGATCCAAAGGTCACCTAGAGGAATAAGGAGAAAAAACATCATGGGGATAAAGAAGCAGTATCGCATGGAGAAAAAAGGTACAAAATCACAGTTCTGACAGTTGTGTGGCCTTGCAGAAGTCAATCATTCTGGGTTTTATATTCAACATGAATAGATTGGTCCAGATAACTTCTAAATTTGTGATCCTATGGATTTGCCTCCCAGGTATGGATGTCAGAAATCCTATAGGTAGACAGAACTACAAATTTAAAAAACAAAACAAAACAAAACACTAATCTAACTGTAGAAATTAGCTATATTTTATGACCCAAAATTTTTGACCCTGGGTCATTTCCATGATTTCCAGTCTGGAAGGCGATGTTATAGTTTTAATTTAGTCTGTGCTGGGTGTAACCTTCTTATAGTGTCTGAGTTGGAAGGGACAATCACAAATTACCTTGACATCTACAAAGGCCCCTCTTGATGACATCTATGAGAAATAGCCCTCTAATATAAAATCTGTTCCTACGAAATCACTGGATGTTCATCAGTCATTCACTTCCTCAGGTACAAAACAAAAGGACTAGATTATTTCTGAACTTCCCTTCTAGCACTAATATGAGACAATGAATGAAGAATTTCCTTCACATATGAACTACATGAGTACAATGATATGTTAGCAGATTCCATCTTAATAAGAGGCAATTTACTTTCATCCACATGTTTTAAAGAAAAAATCATCAATTTAAAAACCTTACATATTAAGTACTTCATTCTATTTCTCTCCTCTACTAAATGCATTCTAAAAATCTTTGAATTACTAAGCAAAAATACTTTCAGTTTCTTAGGAAAAATATCAAAGAGCATTAAAACCACAGGACCACCAATTTTAGAAAATGTCTCTTCTAATAAACACTTCCAAAACCATAAAATTTCATTTAATAGACATATTATGTTATTATATAAACTTGATTATTAGATTTTTTTAGAAGTGCCTTATGTTTCAATGAAATAAAAGGTATTTGATTCTCACAACAGGATTATGTGGAACAATTTTCCACATAGAGATATCAGTAATAAATGAATCCATAACCCTCTGTTTGATTTATTTTGCAATTTGTGGTGCAAATCACAGTATTATTACACAAACAGATCAAAAAGTTTCCTTTATCCCATCACTAAGAATAGAAAAGGAATGAAAACTATGCAGATGGTTAGAAAAATAAATAGATAAATTTATTTTTTTAAATGACAGAAAAAGGAGTAAGAGTTATTATGTTCCAAAGACTGTGCTAAACACTTTGCAAATATTATCTTTTGATCCTCATAAGAAAAACCCAGCAAGGCATGCTGTTATTAATACCACTTTATAGTTGAGGAGACTAAAGCAATCAGAAGATATTTTAAATGACTTGTCAAGGGTCATACCATCTATACATAATGTCTGAAAGAGAAACTTGAACTCAAGACTTCCTGACTCCAAACATACTGTTCATTCCACTGAAATTGAGAGAACAAGGGCAGACAACAGTTTTACAGACTGCAGACTACTTTGCATCTAGTATTTCAAGTGGTACTAAAATAAAATTTTAAAATATGAGATTAATTAGAAAATCCGTTACACTTCCCAGTTTTTAGATGATGACACCAAGGTGCACAGAGAGAGATTAAGAGACTCACTTATCCAAGGTCATAATTAGGAGCAATAGAAATGAGATTTAAATCCAAACCTCCTTGATTTCAAATCAATCATTAAGCATTTATCAAATACCATGGCCCTGGCAATTGTGTTAGATGCCAGAAACATCCATGAAGATAACTACCCCTGCCCCTAAGGAGTTTAAAATTTTCTAAACCCAAGACTTTTTACATTACATTATTACATGAGAATTGCCTCTTCCTACTTGGATAGGATACTTCCTAAATGAGCTCATGATGTTAAGAGACCATCTAATGACAAGACCTCAATAGACTTCTTCAAGGAGCAACTAGATGACACAGTGGATAGAGCACTGGCCCTGGAGTCAGGAGGACCTGAGTTCAAATCCAGCCTCAGACACTTAATAATTACCTAGTTGTGTGACCTTGGGCAAGTCACTTAACCCTACTGCCTTGCAAAAAAAGACTTCTTCGTCAAAATTAAAAAATTACTATATAATTATTATTATTTCTTATGCACCCAGTCCTTACCTCCACCCCTAACAAGTCATAGCATCCTTAAAGGCTGAACTCATGCATCATTTTCTACTTGAACTCTTGGTCCTCCCAGAAGCCAGTATCCTCCCCTCAAAAAAAATTACAATCTGGGGCAACTAGGCAGCTCAGTGGACAGTCAGGAGGACCTGAGTTCAAATCTGGAACTTAATAATTACTTAGCTATGTGACCATGGTCAAGTTACTTAATCCTATTGCCTTGCAAAAACTAAAAAAAAAATTACAATTTTTTTAAATTAATATTTATATAGTTGTTTAAGGTTTGCAAAAGTCTTGTCATATTTTTATCTCAAGTGATTTTTTTCACAATAATCATGGAGGCTAGGTTCTATTATTATCTCCGCTTTAGAAATTAGGAAATTGAGTCTGAGAAAACTGAATTGATTTGTCCAGAATTACACAGTTAAGTTAGAGTTTGAGGAAGAATTCAAACCTGAGTCTTCCAAACTCCAAGCCCAGCATTTTGTATGCTGCACCACCTAGTTGCCTCTCTAATTTATATTTATCTTGTATTTACTTATGTACATATCACATATAGCATTTCTTCCAATAAAATATGAGCTCCACAAGGAGAAGGACTTTTCTGTTATTGTCCCTGAATCCCTAGGGTGTGGCAAATATTAAGTACTTAGCAAATGTTTGTTGAACAAATTAAAACATTCTCAAGATATATACATATATTATGGTTTTATGTATATTACCAGATGCACTCAGAAGACCAGCAGACTGACTTTTTTAAAAAGACAATGACAGGGGCAGTAAATAGAGCACCAGCCTTGGAGTCAGAAGTACCTGGGTTCAAATCTGACCTCAGACACTTAATAATTACCTAGCCATGTGGCCTTGGGCAAGCTACTTAACCCCACTGCCTTGAAAAATCTAAAGAAAAAAAAAGAATGACAAAGAAATGTTTTTAAATTTTCAATTACTATAAATAATTAACAAAAAAATTATTATGAAATTGAATAGGAGTTTGGACAAAAAAATCTGTACAAATAACTGCCCATGACATTGAAAGGAGAAGAAAAAGCATGCAGAAATGGGACAGTTGCAGAGACAAAAGATAAAGAGGGCAGCAGGTCCAGGTCTATGATCCATGCTGACAGGCCACAAGGGAGAGTCACTCACTTCAACTTCAGTCTCACATACACACATTGTGATCTTGAAAGAGATGATGCATCTGAATTTTATCAGTTATTAGACAATTTAATATATGCAAACTCCTCCATTAAATCAATTAGGAGTAAAGGTGGCAGGAAGTAGAGTCAAGTCAGAAAACAATAAAGAAAAAAAATTAGCCAAATTTCAACATTTATAACCAATGAAACCATTGATAAGCAACATCTTTATGCACACTAATGTAAGTTAGAATTTTACCTAGAGTATGGAATAAATGAAAAGAGGAATACTAGTGAAGGACAAAACTAAAAAAGTAGAAAGAGAACATACAGAGTAACTAGAATGAACCTGAACTATATTTTATAAGTAGTGGAAACCTACTTTTGAAGGCTTTTGAGGAGGGGTGGGAAATCTGATTAAAATTATCCTTTAGGGGATCAATTTGGAGCCCAATGGAGAAAAAAAGTGAGGTTGGTGACTTTGCACAGCACCCCCTCACACAAATCCAATTCAAGTACAGGTCAAGGCATCATCACCTCCCTGATGTCATGGTCTTCAAGAATGAAGAATGAACAACAACAAAACAACATGATGAGATGGGAATGGGTGGGCATCAGGGGAAACTAGAAATAACAAATTAAATTGGAGACTACTGACAGTCTAAAAGAAAGAAATAGAGGTCTGAACTAGGAAAGTAAAGATGGATATAAATAACATCTCCGAGATTTCAAACTTCAATGACAGGAAAACTGGTGATATCCTAAATAGAAGTATGGAATGAATAGGACATGTCTGAACAAGAAAGGGTGGAACCAGAAAGGATTTCATATTCAGACATGTGAAATTCATAGTGTATTTGAGACATATAGGTGAAGGAATATATCATGTAGTTAGAAACACAATAATCAAGCTTAAGAGGGAGGTTAAAGTTAAAGACAGATTTAGGAGTCATATACATAGTAACAGTGGAAGCCATAAAAGTGGTTAAGATCAAAAAGAAAGTACAGAAAGAAAAGTAGAAAGAAAGTAAAGAATGGAAGAGAAGAATGAAAGAGAGAATGGAACAACAGAAAAGGAAGATTCAACACAGAAAAATCAAGGGGAAAAAAATATCCCAAAGATCAAAAGGAAGATTTTGAGAGATGGGAGATATGGTCAAAGAATGAAGGATGAGAAACAGCTTTTGATTGCAACAACTGAGAGATCACTGGTTATCTAGGAGAGAGAAGTTTTTAAGAGCGTGGTAAAAGATGTCATATAGCAAAGGGATGAAAAATGAAAAAAAAAAAGGAAAGAGGCAGAGACAAAGAGTGAATCCCATCTACATTTATGAGTGCATATGTATGTGTGCATATATGTAGGCAGAGACGGAAAAACTCTAAGAGCAATGCTCTTCACACAACCATCTAAGCCAGATCAAACCAAAGGGCCAAACCAGAAGCAATAGGTGAAAACTGCAAATAGGTTTATATAAAGAAAACTTCCCTGTCAAAAAGCACTATCCAAAAGTGGAATGGGCTGCTCAAGAAACAGTGGGAAATCCTCAAATAAGAGTCTGAATCATCATTTGTCAGTTATATTATAGTAGGAATTCTTTCATAAATTGGATTAGATGACCAACTCTCAAATTCTGAATTTCTGAAACTCCAGGGACTCCAACCTTGGACTTTGGTCCTGTGGTCCTTCCTTAGTTACTTAGCTTTTTTTTTATTGGTAAATGTAAGAAAAAATCTTTTGGAATTTACTCCCTTGGTATGACTTGATTACTAGACAAATTTAGAGGCCTTAAGATTACGCAAAACTCAGATTAAAAATCTATGGAACCAGTGAACTTTTTCTTAAAGGAAACCACCTAATCTGTCATCTAGAATTACTGAACAACTTTTAGATATGAAATCCATTGATTGGGCAGACAAAAATAATGCAGCCCTCACTATAGAACCTTACTTGATACCAAAATAGCACACAGAGGTAATGGTAAACTACACAAGGCTATATGAACACCAATAGTACTTATACATTTTCTTCAGGAAATTCTTCAGTGAATTAGCTAGGGGAAATAACAATTAACTTTATTACCTAATTCCATCCAGTTGTCATTCTGCCATGAATAGCAAATACCTTTCTAGCTGGAAGCAAAATTATTATTTGGATCCTATCTCATCAATAGGCAATTGTCATTTTTTTCTAAGGGTAAACTGTTGAGGGAAAGGAAAAGATTTCTATTTAGGATTTAAGTCTATTTTCTTTGTTATAGTTCTTTAAATATATTTACCAGTGTGTACAGTTCACTACATATAAAATAATAGTGTTTATCTTTCATTTTTGAAGAGGATCACAACATCAGGGAGATGAGGTCATGACAAGCTCATGAATTGGATTTGAGTAAAGGGTATTGTGCTAAGACTCTAGCCTCACTTTCTCCTCCAGAGACATCTGGGTCCAGTGGCTAGATATGAATCAGAATAACTGGAGATGGCCCTGGAAGCCAGGCGATCAGGGTTAAGCAACTTGTCCAAGGTCACACAGCTAGTATGAGTCAAGTGTCTGAGGCAGGATTTGAACTCTTGTCCTCCTGACTCCAAGGCCAGTGTTCTCTATTCCACTGTACCACCTAGCTGCCCTCATGTAAAATATAGTACCTCTGAATATACAGAGAAATAAGACTGTCTTGCTGTATTCTTTATATGGTAGCAGGAATTCTGGCAGGACATTTGAACACCCTATTATCTGAGTCACCCATAGAGTATATAACATCCTGTCACTGAGAATTTCTAGAAACTAAAAAATGGTTAGATAAACTTCAGCAAAAAATTTTAAGATTAAAAAACACTGATCCTATTTAAAAAAAAAATTTACTTAGATACTTCAATGGATGTATTTCCATTGGTGTTTCAGGCTAGAAAGGCATTATGGAAGCAAGTTCACTAGCTTTCTTCGAATTCAGCAATTCTTGTCCACATCTTTCCACAAATTCTTCACTTGAAAAAAACACATTGAATACTTCTCTCTCATTGTTTTAATGTCTCATTTAATGTCTCAGAATAATTCTTAAGTAGTCAATCTGTATTCCTTTTTTTCTTGCTATTTAACTTAGCAATCTCTTTTTACAAATAACACAGAATCTTGATGGTGTTTCTAAATAACACTTTGAGCATGTAAGACATCAATAATATGCTACACATCCAAGTTACACCCATCATGTGACCCTTTTCATCACTCTCATACCTGAGTTCAAATAAAGCCTCAGATACTTATTGTCTGACCCTGGACAAGTCACTTAACCCACATTATAAATACATCATAGTTTAGCATCTTTTGACTTAAGTTGGGTGTTTTAACTGACTCAATATTAAATACTTAAAAGCCAGTGCTTAACAAGTATCTAAAAGATGGAAAGAATTTGGGGGGGGGGGGAGAAGAATGATTAGAGAAGGGGAATATAAAGACCAAAGATACTATCAGACCTTTCCTTTAAGGAGCTTAGGATAAAGACAAGGCTAAGGATGAAAGATGAATATAAAACTATGACACAGATATCATAATGTTGAGTGCTAAAAATTAGAAAAAATGAGTGAGTTTTCTTAGTAGGGGAAATACTGAACAGAGAAATATAGTCTTTAAGTAATCTGTTCCTGCTGTCCTGATCATGTCAAACAATTAACCTTGGTGCTAGCCCTTACATTAACACTGAACTCCATATCCCCTGTCCAAGCTAAGAGATGAGATCAATGAACTTTTTGGTAAAGTACCTAGCTACTTCCTCAGTAAATACCTGCCCCTATCAACAAAACAAAGAATCCCAGCCCAAATCTGAAAGGATTAAGTCACTGAGCTACCACCCCACATCTATGATTCCTTAATTATCTCATCTCTAGTCTCCAGTTACTGCCCCTATCAACCTATACCCAATGACTTCATCTTCCTGTCTCTTTAAAAGTTCTCACTCTACTCAGCAGGTTGTCTTCATCAGGGAAGCTAGCCTGCTCTTGGGAAGCCTGATCCCCCAAGTAAACTCTCATGCTCTTATACCTTTTCTTATTGCTTCTCCTCTCATAGCATGGTTATGCTGCTAATCTTTCCCTTCACTTCTGCTAATCACAGCAATACCCTGAAGTCTTCTGGGTCAGAATCAATCTTTTAAATAAATTCTTTCACATTTGCTCCAACCCCAAAGCCTTTAGTGGATACATTTAGACACCTTTTCTGACAACATTTAAAAATCCATTTTGGGAACAAGAGAATGATCAAAGAAAGGATTACATCAATGCTCAATCAAGATAGATGATAACAGACAAAAGGGAGAAGGCATAGCTGTCTCAGATTTTACTCTGGCTTTCTCTGCCAAATAAAGGATCTTTGTATTAGAAAGTACAAAAAAAGTTTTTTAAATGGATAATGGATACTAAATATAAATAGAAGAGAGTAAGAAAATACAATTGGTGTCTTTGATAAATTCAAGTCAACTAGGCCAAGAAGAACTACATTCTAGGGTAATGAAAGAATTGGTAAATATGACTTTGAGTCACCATAGTGATCTCAGAAAAATGATAGAACAAGGAGTACTATAGGGGGAAAAAGGCTGGGTTAAGAATCAGTTTTCTTGAGTTAAATATCAGCTCCACTGTGATTTCAGCTTAATCGCTTTTTTTAATTTCATTTTTTTTGCCTCTTCTTTTTAATCAGATTAAGATAAAGTTTTAGCAATTTTGTTAGTCTTTTCAAAGAAACCAGCTATTGTTTTATATTGTTTTATATTTTTTATAATCTCTTCCTTCATAAAATTTCCTCTTTTGTACTTATTTTGGGGTTTATTCTAAGTTTTAAATTATATATTCCATTAATTCTTTTCTAAAATTTTAATGCATGTTCTTAAGGATTTATATTTTTCTTTGAAGACTAAACTACATTTCAGAAATTTTAGTGTAAAATCTTATTACTATTGTTACTATGATTCATTTTTTGAGCCAATAATTATTTAGTATATTAAGTCTTCATTAAAGTTTGTATTTTTTACTTGTGCTTCCTGCATCAATTAGTATTTATCCTATACTTTAGTCTCTAAAGGATGTTTAATATTTCTGATTTTTTACATCTATTTATAATTTCTCTGGGCCCAAGCATGGAGTCTATTTTTGTAAAAGTACCACACAGCAAATAAATATGAATAATTATATGCATATATATACATATACATAACCCTTAAAAGTCTCCATTCAGAAAACATGTTCAGATGTAAATCTGCCAAGTTTATTCAGCTCTATATTTTCCCTTTTCACAATCTATTTAATTTATTCATTTCCAAAAAAGAACTTAAAAGTCTCCTACTAATAGTGTTTATTATCTCTATCTCTTTGAAATTAAGTTAACTTTAATGAAGTCAGATGTAATTTCATTTAGTACATATGTTTAATATCACTATTGGTTCCTTCTTTATGGTAACATTGAGCATGAATTTTCATTTTTATTTCCATCTATAGAAATGTCTTTGGGAAAAAAAATCTGAATTTAGAAAAACCTAACAAAGGAAACAAACAGAGGAAAACAGAAGTCTCATAACTTTTAATGCGAATGGATTATGCAATCCAATAAAGGGGAAAATAGTAATAGATTGGATAATAACTCAACAATCTGTTTCTTATAGGAAGTAAGTCTAAGAAAACAAAGACAAAGAATAAAGATGAGGGGGCATCAACATGAATCCAAAAAAAAGCAAATGTTATAGTCACGCTATCAGAAAAAAAGGAAGAAAAACATTCAAAACATAGATAAACAAGAAAAAAATCATTATGCTGAAAGAAAACATAAACAACAAACCAACATCACATCTTCACATCTAAATCTATAAGGGGAAAACTAGTAGAATTACAAGACAACAAAGACAGGAATTCAACAGAGCACCCCTCGGTTTTACATAAATTGGCACATATGAGAT
Source organism: Macrotis lagotis (assembly GCF_037893015.1). NCBI lineage: Eukaryota > Metazoa > Chordata > Mammalia > Peramelemorphia > Peramelidae > Macrotis > Macrotis lagotis. The sequence goes on from NC_133666.1 coordinate 504,499,718, forward strand.
TAAAAAGCAGAGAAGTCAGTATCATGAAAAGCACATGTACACTAAGTACAACAAAATAAATAGAAGAAAAAACACAATAAAATAGTGGAATCAGAATGCTGTGAAATTATAACAAGGCTGACCCTAAAGGAGAGTTATGAAAATTTAACACTTTTCCTTCTTAGAAGAAATACAATAGGGGCAGCTAGGTGGCACCGTGGATAGAGCACTGGCTTTGGAGTCATGAGGACCTGAGTTCAAATCTGAACTCAGACACTTAATAATTGCCTAGCTGTGTGACCTTGGGTAAGTTACTTAACTCCATTGCTTTAAATAAATAAAATACAAAAAAAAAATAGAGGAAATACAATACCATAAATGTGAAATATATAATCATACATACTATCAGACTTCATTGATGTATTTAAGTTTGTTATGTGATACCTTACTAGGAAGGGGAAAAATGGAGATAAATGGAAAATATAGTTCATGCCAAAACAATGCCTACCATGAAATGGTGTCATCCTTGGGTTCTCAAGGCTATGCAAGCAGAGGAGAACCTCTAACAGTTTCCTCAGTGCTGGAAAGCCTTCAAGTATGATACCAACAAAGGAAATCAGCCACTTACCACTATAACTGCAAAAGGAGAAGGGGGGGGGGTGTCACATAGGACTGAGAACAATTTTATATTTTGGTTTGTTTTATTGGGTTGATGTATCCACAAATTCAAATTACACACCAATAGTTGATTTTTTTCAAACCATGAATAGGAAAGGGTAAAGACTGGGCAAAACAAATAAGTGGGATAACCCTATTCAATGACCTTTTGATCAGAAACATCAGAGAATGCAAATAAAAGAAAAACAATAGGCCTCTCCAAAAGTATACACCTCTGAGACATGTCAAAGTTGAAAAGTAATAACTTGTGGATGAGGAGATTCCACTGATTTTCTTCCTTGTGGATTATCCTATGTCAACTGCATAAAGCCCCAGAATATTTCAGAGCCTTCTACCACAGAACTGTAATTATTCAAAAGAATTTGTCCTGACCACAAAAACAGGAAAGTCCAAGTGGACAAAAAATATTTTATTAGCCAAATTACAACATGCATCTTGAAATGGACATTAGTGTACAGACTAAAAGTACAAATTGACAATGAGCTAGGCATAGTTGAGCAAGAGGAGGAAAGTAGGATAGACTATTTTCAGGGAAATACAAGATCCCTTTGATAACAAAGTAAAGGTCCATTGTTTCAAAACCAACACTCTTCTGGTAGTAAGACATAGAATCTAAGTCATCTGAAAATTTTAAATTCATTAACGTACAGATGTGTATATATATATATATATATATATATATATATATATATATATGTTATAGCAGAGCTAAGGAGGAACTGAAAACAACAAAAACTGTCATCAAGTAATGTATGATATGAAAGACGGCCCATCACATAATGAGGATGAAGGATGATCTTTGGATAATCAGAATCCTCCAAAGTCACCCTTGTGAAGTAAAGAGAAATAAAGTAGCCACCAGAATTTAGGGTATAGCCCCTACTATGAAAAATTTATAAAGCTGAAATTATCTTTATAGTCATAAGTTTGTTTATGACCTTTGAGAGAATAATAAGGTAATGTGATCAAGTGGATCATGAGATGACAGCTTAGGACATAGAATGCAAGCAATTCTACCAATTCCTTTCCAGACTGAAGAAATCCTTTGAACTATCCTTTTTAGTTAAGACTTCTTTATATCTTCTAGTTTCATTCTGAGAAGTCTTACTACAGTTTTAAGTCTTTTGGACACTCCATATTAATGGAGTTCAACTCCTCCAGTAATGTATCAATTCACTGATTGTTAACCAAAGACAACATATAAAAAAAGTACAATAAATGTTAATGCACCAAGGCACTCAGCTTAACTCCTTCATTTATCTCCCATTCAAATGTCTTCCATACTGACAAATATAGAAGCCCCAGTAATATTTAGAGAAAATTTTCCATCTTTTAAAGTCCTATCTTCATACTTAGTGGAGAGTAGAACTTGATAAAGAAAGGGTCAATTGGGGGCAGCTAGGTGGCACAGTTGATAGAGCGCCAGCCCTGAAGTCAGGATGACCTGAGTTCAAATCCAACCTCTGACACTTAATAATTACCTGTGTGATCTTGGGCAGGTCACTTAACCCCATTGCCTTGCCAAAAAAAAAAAAAAGAATGTGGACCCATCTCTTTCTACTAGACCCATCTCTTTCTACTACATCTAAAACTATGGGTCCTTGGAAGTGAATGCATAAGTCTACAATTACATCATAAAACCGAAACTGTTTTCCAGAAAGCTCAGAATCATTTAATTAATAAAATATTACAAAGAAATAAACTAACCAACATCAGTTAGAGATCCATACTAACCATGGTTCAGACATCCAAAGAGGTAGCCTCCTCCTATTCTGCAAGTCACTGATGTGCTTAGGAGCCCCAGGAAGAAAGGACATTGACCATTATTACTTCCAGCACTATAATACAAACTCATAACATGTGAACTATCATCTGGTCATTCTAGAATGGCAAGTAAATGATGCAATGTACATTCTCTACATTCTGTTAAACTCAAGAGTCAAAAAAAGATCCAAATTTAAATTCTATCTCAGATGGTAGTTGTGTAACCTTTATCCTTCTTGTTGAGTTGTTAGAGTCACGTCTAACTCTTCATGTCCCTATCTGGGACTTTTGACTTCTTCATTTTGTGATCCAAACTATTCTTCAAAATCCATTTACATTTCTTGGTTCTTCCTTTAAATTCAATTATTATTTTTAAAATGATAAAACATTTTGAATACTATGTACATTACTATTTGTAAAACTAATTCCTTACCATAGTGGTTCTCATTTTTGAATAACAGGATTCCTTAAAAATTACATCCAAAGAGATATGATTTATATAAGCTATTTCATTACCATATTATAAACTAAGATGTTTTAGTATTACTATAATGGTTTTACCTTGTGAACCCTCCAAAAGGTTTTCGGAAACTCCCAGGAATCTTGATCACCCTTTGAGAACCACTGCCCACACTTTCATTTTTTGGTTCCCCCCCCCAAAAAAAATATCAAGAAACTTCTTATACCCAGAAATCAGTCTGGTAGAGCTCGTAGGACCTTAGAGATCATCTAGTCCCATCATTTTATAGATATAGAAAGAAACTGAGGGCCAGAAGAAAAGAATGGGTTATCTAAGACCACACAGCTAGTAAGTTAGCAATCAGGTTCCTTATCCAGGTCCAAAAAAAGGTCCCAATGCCTTTTGTAATCCACTAAACTGCTTTCTCATCCTAATTCCTGATTTATAATAATTATGAATCATTGACATTAATTCATATCATGTTTTCCATAAATTCATTCTCTCTACAAATAAAATCAAAAAGTTTCTATCCTACTCAAATGAATTCTAATTATCTGAATGGAAACTGAATTCCTCATTGTTTTCTTATTTAAACCTACAAAAGTTTAAACAATTGTTTGGGAAGAAAATTAACTGGCCAGTAGTTTTCATGTCTGTCTCTCACTCGCTTTCCTCCTCCATTTTTACAAATAATAATAATAAGGCTTGCCAATAGTCTTTCTTGTATAGAAGGAGGGAGATAGAGGAATTCTTTTTCATGTTCATGAAACCACTACTACATATCTTAAACTAAGAATGGCTAAACACATTGTGGTACTTATAGATACATAATGAAACATTCCTGGACCATAAGAAATGATAAATAGAAGAAATTCAGAAACAAAGACTTTTATGAATTGATATCGAGTGAAGTAAACAAAACCAGGAAAGCAATCTACACAAAGGCAACAATGTAAATAAAGCAATAATAAAGTGAAATTGAACACTGTGTAACTGCATTGATTAAGCTTGACTCCAGAGAAGAGATGAGAAAATAGCATCTCCTCAAAGGCCAATATAGGAACTGATAACAAAGTGGCATGAGAGAACTAGGATACTTATATATATTCAATGACTACAACATTGTAAAGGGAAATGAAAGACTTTAGAGCTGATCAATGCAGTACCTATCACTACTCTAGAAAACTGATGAATTATGCTATCCACTGAGGAGTAACAGACTACAGATGAAGAATGAGACAGAAATCTGTAGACACAATCAATACAATATAAATTCATTTTCCTCATTATACTTATTTTTCATAATGACAGGTTTATCTACTTGGGGAGGAGAAAAATTTTGTAGGAGGCAATTTTAGAGCAGAAAAAAAAGAAAATTAAAATTACAAAAGAGAACAAAATTTCAGAGGAATAATAAACAGGATAGTGATGCAAATATATTAAATATATAAATACATATATAACATATATATATGTTTAAGGGTATACATGTATATTTGTTTATTGGAACCTGTTATATAAAATAGATTTAATTGTTTCATAAGCAACCGACTCTCCTTTCTGTTCTTCTATGTATATGAAAATGTTCATGTTTGATTTGATTTTCATGTTAATAATGTTTAAATTGTTAACATATACTTTCCTCATTTTGAAGTGATGAAGGACTGTTGGTATAGAATGATTATACTATCAGAAACAATCATTGAATTAGTTTGGTTTTGCTAAACTTTATTTCTATATAAAAATTTCTGTTAAGCTTGAAAGGTGGAAGGAGGCATCAAGGAAATGAGTGTGTAACATAAAAGCAAAAAGCATAAATTAAAAAAAAATTTAAGCTGTCTACACTAATTGCTTCCACTTTCTAATCTGCCATTAACTTTTCAACCTTTTGTCATCTGGTTTCCCCACCACCACTCAGGAGAAACTGCTTACTCCAAGGTCACCAATGATTTATCTCTTTTTTACTTAACCCAATGAGCTTTTCCCCAGTTTTCTCATTTATCTTGACCTTTCTGAAGTGTTCAACATTGTTAACTAGGTAGATACACTCTCTTCAGTAGATTTTCAACACTCCTCTGTCATGGTTATTTGCCTACCTAACGACCAATTATTTTCTGTCTCCTTTGTAGTATCATCACCCAGTTCTATTGCTTATGTTAGGGTGTCCACTAATGCTCTTCTCTCCAGATACCACTATTCTTCTAGTGTCATAAACCCAAACCTCGATGTCATCATCAACTTCTTACTCTCATGCATCCCCCCCATTTATTCGTAGGTCTTATAAATTCAACCAATTCAAGTTCTTTTCCATCTTTCCCATTCTCTCCATTCACAGCATTTCTACTTCAGACTCTTCCCTTCTTGCCTAAACTACTGTAATATAATGAGTATCTTCTTCAATTTATGTGCCACATAGTTTTCAAATTCAAACTTCAAAAGCAAGGGGTCTGATCATTTCACTTCCTTGCTTAGAAAACTCAAGTGACTCTGTGGCTACTAGGATAAAATGTGAACTTCTCTAACTGGAAAAGCCTCTCACAATCTGGCTCCAACCTATTTTTTCTAGTTTGAATACACTATTTTTTTCATACATTCTCTGCTTCTCCCACAGTCAACATTTCATTTTCTTCCTTCATGTGGTAGCACAGATTATTCCCTAGTAAACTCTACCTCCCCTTCTCGAACACTTATTGAAATCCCACTTATGCTCTTCAAGGCTCAGATCAAGGGCAATCTCCTTCAATTATTGAATTCCCCTACTCCTAAATCACTATACTGTGAAGGCAATAATTGTCTTGCTTTAATGTTTGTATCCCCAGTACATTTAAGCAAGTCCTTAATAAATGTTGGAGTTTTCCATATTATTTATTTAAAGCAATGGAGTTAAGTAACTTGCCCAGGGTCACACAGCTAGGCAGTTCAAGTATCTGAAGTGGATTTGAACTTAGGTCCTCCTAACTCTAGGGCCAGTGCTCTATCCACTGCACCTACTTAGCTGCCCCCTCTCCATGTTTTTTGATCTTCTACAACTCCTGCCTTTGTTTTATCACAAATCTCTCTAATAGAATCCATATTAATTTTTCTAAAATGAACAGAAGAATTTTGCCCAAATCAAGAATTTTTTATTAAGTGTCTGAGGTCAGGTTTGAACTCAGGTCCTCCTGACTGACTCCAGGGCCAGTGCTCTATCCACTGCACCACCTAGCTGCCCCAATAAATGTTCATTGATTATTTGACTGAAGGGTAGCATGTAATTTCCTTAAAGGTGGGGATGGAGTTTTGGGTTTTTTGTCAACTTGCATGCTAAATAATGGTTGAATTTAATTGACCTCTTTACTTACAATACCTCCTGATTCAAGAAAAGAAGCACAACCATTGGCAAAATACCTCTCCAGATCAGCGTTTTCCTTTTGGACTATTTTTAAGATTACTGGTAAAAATAAACTTTGAGATCAATTGAGGATGGAGTTTTTGGACTCTTGCTTTAAAATGCACGCATCATCCTCAAGAAACAGATCTTAAAAGAAAATGCATGACAAGCTGTCGCATCCCACATATTACTCCTTTGAAAGACTAGAAAAATGCTCATTCAACATTTGTTTGTGCACAGTAAGAACTAGCAGAAATGGAGCCAGAGAAAAATCAATGAAAATTCATCACTTCAAAAAAACCTTATAAATAGAAACATTCAGCTGTCATTTCATTGGTTTCTTTTCATTTAAAACCCTGAGATACAACCAAATCAATTCTTGAATTTAATTTTTTCCTCATAAAATTCTCATTTCCGTGAAACTACACAGAATGCCATCGTTGACTATGCTAGGAAAAGAGAAGGACTTAGATCAAGCAACAACAATAAGGAACCAAAACAGCGCCCCCCCATCCTCTTACAAAAGAATATGGAAGAAATATTTTTAGATTTCAAGCAATGCTATGAGAGAACTGTTTTTCTAAAATGAAAGATTAGTTTAGAAAAGAAAATGCTGCCAAAACAACATTAATTCAGAAACAGAAACAGTTCATTGAATTTTGAAAGTGAATGTCTTCTTCCAGAATATATACATAAAAATATACATACAAATATATATGTAAATATATATATACAAATACATACATGCACATATATTTTATGCTTCCAAATTAAACAAGGCATGGCATAATATCTATTTCCTTTACCCCAAGTAAGTGGTTTTTGGTTGTTTCTTGTCCTTCATTATCAAAAAAGTCAAAATGATATTACTATGTTTGAGACAAATTACAGTATGTCCAACTGTGGCTGATCAGTCCAATATGAGCTTGGAATGCTCTACCACAGGTTGGGCACAAACAGTCCATGTGAACACTTGCGGGGGGTGGGGGTACTCTAAACTTAGGGATGTCATGTTTCCTTTGAGTTTCTTCAATTCTGCCCATCTCATAGAATGCAGCCCCCTCACTAAGGAGGGCACACCATGCTGGGTGGTGGGTGGTCCTGGGCCAGGGTCTCCTGTGCTGTTCAATCAATTCTAAGTTCTTCAATGAGATCTTCAGGTGTCCTGGTATCACTTCTTCTGACTCCCTTGTGAGTACTTGTCCTGTCCTGTGTGAGTTCTCCACTATATAGTTTTTTGGCAAGTGTACATCCAGCATTCTAACAATGTGTCTGGCCCATTGTAGTTGCACTCTGTAGAAATGTTGGAATGCTAATTAGATAAAAGATCACCATACCACAGAAAGGAAAGTAGGAGTTAGGGCTAGAAGGAACCACAGAGATCATCTCATCCAACCCCATTTTACAGATGAAGAAATAAGGCTTAGGTAGGTTAAGTAATTGCCCACAATCATAAAAGATACAGAACAGTAGAACTAGAATCTGAACTCAGATTCTCTAACTACAAAGTCAATGTTTTAGGCATTTTCTCTAGTTCTCCAAACCTGGAAGGTGACTGATCCCTCAACTTCTGACCTCTAGTTTTCTTTGTCTCAACTAAAATCTCATCTTCTACAAGAAATGTTTCCCAACACCTCTTAATTCCAAAGCCTTTTCTTTGTAAATTAATTCCAGTGTCTGGAACATAGTAGGTACTTATTCAATTTTAGTGACTATAATAGGCAGTTGGGGGGGGAAATGTGTTTAAAAAGAATAAATCACAGCAGCTTTCAGTATTACTGTTAGAAATTACTACAATTACAAAAGATTTTTAAAAATTGATGAATAGGCATTTATTAAGTGCTTACTAAGTAAAATGTACTGTGCTATGCAAAGGGTTACCAAGAAAAAAAAATTCTCAAGGAAGTCACTTTTCAGGAAGACATCAAGATAGGTTTTAGCTTTGAAATGGCTCAAAAAGCCAACTAATCATTAGGGTGCAACAGGCAAAAAGCATGGTAATGAATCTTAATTTTAATTCTTTTTTTTTTAAATTTTATTTATTTAAGGCAATAAGTTAAGTGACTTGTCCAAAGTCACACAGCTAGGCAATTATTAAGTGTCTGAGGCTGAATTTGAACTGACTCCAGGGCTGGTGCTCTGTCCAATGCACTACATAGCTGCCCCCTAATGCATTGGTAAAACCAATATCTTTTTCTGATGGTAAGGACTTTGCTGCCAAGAGATTTTGTTTCAGGATCTTCAGAAGCTGTTAATTTCCTACATCAGGGCAGTCCAACCTTATTTTTTTAAGTTTTTATTTAAGCAACAGAATATATTATGATTTGCAATTTTAGGGATAGCTCTGCACTAGCTCAGCTTTGTTTACTAAAAACATCTCAGAAACCTACAGATCATCCTATAAAATTGCCCTCAGACCGAATTTTGGACAATCCTGTCCTACACAATAGCTTCGTATTTGACTAAAAGAAGGTCATTGGTCTAGGACAAGGAGGGGAAGGGGGTAGGTGGGCAATTCCAAGAGTTCTTGGGTTCTGACTCCTGTAAGGGGTCAACAGTATCCATGGGGAAGTGGGGGCAAAAGAGGCAGTGGTGATTTAATTCTTTTCATTTCTCCTTCAGAAGACTTGAATGTCTGTTCCTGGAAACAGTTATTTCTTCTTTCCAGAGCTCTATTAGAATTCTTCACCACAATGATTCAAAAAAATATTTATTGAATGAAGCTGACACACACAAAAAAAATGTGTTTTTAACAACTATGAGGAGAAATATTACAATTAAAGTGCAAACAGAGCACTATAAATATTACACCAGGATTCTCCCTCACTTTATAGAACAGCAAAGCTGGTTAAAATTAAACTTCTATAAAGAGAATTATCTTTCATAGTAAAATTCCCAACAACAAAAACACAACATTCTGTCCATCTCTATACTCAATACTCCAGCTTAGATAGAAAGGGTTAAGGTACCAGCCAGGCATATGTCTAGCAGGAATATTTTACTGCACTTTTAAGAATTTTTCAACAACTTACAATACTTTCCTGACTTCAAGGTATATATGTATTGTTAGGTTTCCAGAATTTCTTCTATTCCCCTCCTTCCTTTTGTTTATACTATTGATAATATCTAGTACAGTCACAATTTATTTAAGAAAATTTCTTAATTTTGTGATTGCAAATGAGGTAAAATGAGGTTTACTTTCAAGTTACCTAATTCAAATTCATATGACCCCAGTAACATGGGGGTAACATAGTTTTCATTTTTCGCAATGGTATTCCTTTTTTTAATTGTGACTTGCCCAAGGTCACACAGCTAGACAATTATTAAGGGTCAGAGGCCAAATTTGAACTCAGGTCCTTCTGACTCCAGGGTCAGTGTATGAGTGCACATGTGAGAGATTCAATTTTTCAGGATACTTGCAATTGATTGATTTATACTTCCTCCCTCAGTAGAAATCACAGAAGGAACAGGTAACAAATAACCAGGTATTAATGTATTTATTAAAGCATAAGAACATATCTATTCTTTGTTTACCTCTTTACAAGACGTGTGATGGATTTTAATAGCAGGTAGCTGTGGGATGACCAAGGACTGGTCATGTCCCTGTAGACACTTATAAAACTAGCTTGCCAGCTGTAGACAATTGAAGCAGGTTGCTTAAGGAATATGGCAATCTAGGGGAGACCCAACCATGGAAGAAACCACCTCTTAAGAGATCTTTGGCTTTTCCTCTGTGCCTTTACCCAGAGGACCCCTACTATCATTCATTCTTAATTTGTTATTTTAAGAGTTCTAATCACAGTCAGTGAAAGGCTACATAGTGTCAAATATAGAGAGCTTATCTACAAAAACGGATCAAATCCTATCTCAGGTACATACTAACTATGTATAGGCAAGGCACAAGCTTTCAATGGTTCAACTATGGCTAAGTTACAGTTAAATTGGAGTGCTTTCTAAGGTCTCCTCTAGCTCTGTTTCTCTGATCCTATGAATTACTAATCTGAATAATAATTTAATAATAATTTTACTTTAGTGAAAGTTCCCCAAACTAATGAAAGAACAAATGCAGACACCCCCCCCCCAAAAAAAAAACTCAAAAAGGGCTATATTTGCTTTCAACTTTGATGGTTTCTACTTCCACTACAAGATTTATTTGATCATTGTTCTTGGTCAAATCTCATTTCATTCAGCTCAGTGATATGCTTTCCAAGGCCTAGTCAAGCAACCTCTTAAATAACAAATTTCTTCTTTGAATGAAGAAATGTGAATGTATATCATGTTCACAATAATTTTTAAGGAAAAAATACATTTCATCCATTGCTACTGTCAGGGCTAAATAATTATGATAAATAGTAACTACTTCTATGCTTTCCAAGAACATGAACATAGTAAATTGTAAATATCTTGAGAGCAGGACAAATCAAAAATATGTAAGCTTCAAGGCAGCTAGTTGGCACAGCAGATAAAGCACTGGCTTTGGAGTCAGAAGGCCTGGTTCAAATCCAGCCTCAAATATTTGATACTTACTAGCTGTGTGACCTTGGACAAGCTACTTAAACATGACTGCCTCACATCCAAATCCATCTCCAGTTGTCCTGATTCATATCTGGCTACTATGACTAGATGACTCCAGAGGAGAAAGTGAGATTGGAAACTTAGTACAGCAACCCCTTGCTCAAATGCAATTCATGTACTTGTCATTGCATCACCTCCCTGATGTCATGAACTTCTTCAAGAACAAAGGATAATATCATCAAGCCTCAATAGCACTTAATCTAACACAGTTCAATCTAGATAAATATGTATATTTACACAGACACACTTATAAACACATACATATATATATATATACACACATATGAATGTATATCATACAAAACCAACTGATGATAATGATCTGCAAATTTCTCTTCACACATATATTCTGATATTAAGATTCAATAGCTGTAAAATATAATGAATCATAATATCATGGGAATTTTTTCTTTCAAAACTTTTGTAAATCCATAATTGTGATTTTCACAATGGTCATGCTGAAAAATAGGTTACTCTGTCTCAGCTTCTCCATTTATTAAGACTTAGTTTAGTAGGCTGCCAGCCAAGAACAACCTGCCCACTAAAATAGAAGAAATCTTCTAGCTACGGATAGAATTACTGCAAATCTCATTTCTTCCAAACACCAGAAAGAATTTTAAGAGAGAGTAACAAAGATATATCACAACAAAAACTCTTCCCTGTAGATAAGATTGCTCCCTGGGTACACAGAGACCACAAATCTCAGTGTCTCCATTGAAGTTGAATGGAACATCCAGACAGAGATATGGTCTTCCATGGTGTGGAATGCTCTTATCTGTTGAAGGAAGAGATCCTTGCTTTAGACTTGGCATGACAAGCCTCATGAGAAGAGTCTGAAGCAAGATAAGAGGGAGCAAACTGGTTGAGCAAAAAAAAAAATGGGGACATGAGATAAGAAGTCACTTGAGCCTTACAAGAAGTATACTATTTAGAGAACCTCAGTCTGAGGTTATGAGCAAGTTAGTGTGCCCTTTTAAAAAAGCTACTCAGCTTCTAAACTAGTGAAACATAATAGACTTGGATGTCTTTTTACTGTTTAGATAAAATTCTATTTCCTGTAAAACATGATGGCTTTGAAAATTAAGAAAGAATTCTATATATGACACAGAGATTACAATTCATCCAGTTTATGCACTCTTAAAACCAGAAGACAAGTACACAGCCTCCTGGGAGGCAGACCAGACCATCTAGAACATCTGTAACTTTCCTCCTTACCACTGACATAACTCCATTTATTGGGAGTATTCAGTCAATCTGATATTTCCCCACTTTTAAGGGAAAGAAATCAACTGCTATGAGAGGAATTGGGGAGAAGGAAAAATAGGGAGGGGGTGGAGAGAGAGAGAGAGAGAGAGAGAGAGAGAGAGAGAGAACAAACAACTTGGGAATTTGCTTTCCATGTTTAGGTTCAGAAGTTGTGCTAATGGGCAATTTACTTGAAGTCAGGGCTACCTGAAGTAGCCTTCTTGTTACAATATTTATGAAGCAACCACTCTGGGTCTAATCCTACCCTACCCCCCAGTCTAGTTGACAGTAGGTTTCAAATTGAGTCCCCAAGAGAACAGTTTCCTCAGGTTCAGAGTACTCTGTTAGTCTGCACTCATATAACTTATGGAACCCACCAGGGCACTTACTTATATAAAAGCCAGTCAATAAATACAATTAAATTAAAGAAAAGACATTTACTAAGATCATAAAGCAAGAGAGTAGCTATAAAACAATCTCTCCACAAATCTGGGGTACATAACCCCCCCCCAAATACACATATAGCATTAAAGAGAAGTGAAGTCAGAACCAAAAGCAGGATATTCACAAATATGGAAAGTCCACATTTGTGGAAAAGCAGATTTCTCAGATTGTGCCACTGCATCCAACTAAACCAATAATGAAGAGGAGAGTTCCTTCAGCTATAATCACCACAATATGGATGAGCATGTACATGTGTCAAAATAAGGATCATATATAAAACTATGCATACCCTTTAAACCAGCAATATCATCTCTAGGTCTGTATCCCTCCCATTGGAAACTGAACAAATTGTAGTATGTGATTAGGATGGAAAACAGTTATGCTGTAAGAAGTGATGAGCAGGATGCTCTCAGAAAAATCCTGTTAAGACACATCCCCGATGCAATGTGAAATATACTATGTACAAAATAACAGCAATATTATAAGATGATCATCTGTGAATGACTTAGCAATTCTCAGCAATACAATGAACCTAGACAACTATGAAGGACTTATGATGAAAAGTGCTATCAATCCCCAGAGAAAGCTGTTATCGGAACACAAATTAAAACATACTTTTTTTTAAGCTTCTTGAAGGTTTTTTGGGTCCATATTTTCTTTTCAATCATGATAATTATAGAAATGTTTTGCATGACTATACATGCATAATTTATCAAATTGCCTTCTCAATGAGGGGGAGGGAAGGAGGAAGGGAGAGAATTTGGAACGCAAACTGTTAAAAGATGAATGTTAAAAATTGTTTTTTACACATAACTGGGAGGAAATATACTAATAAAAAAAGAATAATAAAGCAAAACAATGATCATAGTCATCATAAGTAATGAAAACACAGGTTCCCACATGTGCAGGAACTCAAGTGGTCAAAAAAAATTAGAGATTAGAATAGAGGTCCTCAGGGTAAAGGCACAGAGGAAAAGGCAAAGATCTCCTCTTAAGAGGTGGTTTCTTCTTCCATGGTTGGGTGTCCCCAGATTGCCATATTCCTTGAACAACCTGCTTCAACTGTCTACAGCTGGCAAACTAGTTTTATAAGTGTCAGCAAAGACATAGTCAATCTGTGGTCATCCAACAGCTAGCTGCTATTAAAATCCATCATACATCTTGTAAAGAGGTAAACAAAGAATAGATATGTTCTTAGACTTTAATAAATATATTAACATTTGGTTATTTGTTACCTGTTCCTTCTGTGATTTCTACTGGGGGAGGAAGTATAAATCAATCAACTGCAGGTATACTGAAAAACTGAATCTCTCACGTGTGCATTTTCTCTCTTTCTCTCTCTCTCTCTCTCTCTCTCTCTCTCTGTCTCTCTCTCTCTCTCTCTGTCTCCCACTCTGGAATAATGACTGTAACTAAAATAACTCTCTAGCAATTTTTAATGTCCACAGAAACCATTAGATAGGGTTCTCTTTTACCAAGTAGTTGCATGTAAAAAACACTGACTTTTTAAACTTCTACATTTTCATAGTAAGACATCAGGAAGGTGCAAAGTTGATGTGAACAGGTTGCAACACATTACAAATACAAAATTTCATAAAAGAAGGAATGTAAAGAATGTCAAAAATTGGATGATAACCAAGATATGTAAGTCAGCAAGACTGAAAAATAGCTAGGAACCTCATGAAGTAAAAAAGAACATGAGGAAGGACTTCAGCATGTTGGATAGCTCACTTATGGTGGATGAAGAAGATGAAGATTGAACAAGCTAAGTAGGCAAGGAAGTGTCATGATAAATATCACTGAAGGAAATATATATATTGATAAGAAAATATATTATTGGAGTCTTGGAGTATTTAGAAAAAGTTTAGACAAAACAAAGCTTTAACTTCACAGACTCAAGTAATAGAGGATTCTAAACATTACAAACAGTATGAATGTATAGATAGACATACTTAAAAAATAACAATGACTACATGCATGTCTTTAGATAAACGTGCTGAGTTTCTTTAAAGTTAACTGAAATGAGAAAAATGACATATTGTTATCAAATTTTAAAATAAAACTTTTCACTGATGAGATATACAAAATATATCTGGTTGACATAGTCATCACCTAACATGCGACATTTTGTGGATAAGCATGTCACATTTCATATTTGCAATGTCTACTCACATATTGACACAATTAATGATATCTACTCTAATCAATATTTTCTAATGTAAATCCAGAAAGGAACAGAGAAAAAAGATATGGTAGAAAGCTTTCTGTATCACTAAAACTATATTCCTCTCTAATCATAAATTATGAAAAATACATATTTGCTGTTGAATTTCCACCAACCTCCCCACCCAAAAAGTGTTTTAACTAGAATACTGAATAAACAATCATATTATCACCTTACTATAAAAACACAGAAACAATAAGATTTGACCTAAAAGTATTAGATCAATTAATGATAACCACTGAATAGCTGAAATCTTATTTCTCTTTTTAAACCAAGCAAAACTAACCTGGAACATTCATTGACTTGGTAAGATTATCTGTCTATTTATTATTCAACTGCATAACCAAATTAACACAATATTTCATTTATACTTATCTAATCAGTAGGTAAAATTAATAGGTCATGGGTTGGGGAAGAAGGAGGCAAGATTAGGGGAAAAAATTGTAAAATTAAAAATAAATAAATTTTTAAAAAAAAGAAAAATCCCAAATGGGGTCAGAAAGGATTGAACATGCTGAACAACAACAAATAAAATGGCAAGACTACATATACATATAAAAAAAATTAACAGGTCATCCACAGGTAATCAAAATCATGTCTGTCATCTGACTCAGATATTCATCTTGCCAAAGGTCATGTCAGTTCCAAATACATTTCATGGTTCTCATCTTATAAATATAAATATGTAGATTTCTGCATAAGGTATTACATTAGTAATTATTAAAATAATTTTTTAAATTTTTAAGTCACAAGACAAAGATCAGTATAAAATTGTAATGACCAGACTTGATCCTACACAAAAGATGTGTGAAAGTTAAGCCTGTGAAAAACAGCAAATAATATCTGGCTCATGGAACAGAATGTTTATTTTTGTTAGTACATACTTAATGACAGCTGACTGTTTTTTCTTCCATTCCATAAGCACCCCTCAATGAAAAAAGTTCTGGAATCAACAAGTAAGTGGGAGACAGGGTAAGGGCAGGAACTCAAATTCTGCTTCAGTTAATTTATTAGCTGTGTGACCATAAGCAAGCTACGTCAGGTATAATCTCTCAATTTATAATATCAGAGTTAATATTAGACTGTAGAATCTCTAAAGACCTTTCCAGTTCAACATCAATGATTCACTGATGATAGGCAGGGGATGGATAGGGAATATGTTGGGAAATGAAGGGAGTATTAAAACAAATCAACCAACAAATCAGAATGCCTTTAATCATCCAGTAGCAAATGTTATTCTTGTAACAAGCATTCTGTGACTGAGTCACCAATCCAATTTTTTAACCTTAGCTCCCAACTTCCATATTGATCCATATATCTCAAAGGAAAATGTGGTCATTCAAAAGTCCACCAGGGCAACTACACCCTAATATTTAATAGGAAACAAAAGAGTTGATTTCTTTTGTAGGGGTAAGCAAATTACTTAAAACAGGTCTCTATTCTGAAGTATAGAAAGAGAGAAAATTGGTTTTCTCAGGATCCTGAGTTGGAAGTTGAGAGACATTTTTGGAACAAAGTTATAAATAACAACAAAAAAAGTATGTAATTTAATGAACAGAGAGCCAGACTTACAGTCACAGTAAGAACTAACATCTTAGAAAAAAGAGATTCAAAGCTAGAATGGATCTTGAGGGTCAGGTAACCTAATTCCTCATTTTACAGGTAAGGAAACTAAGGCTGTAACTAGCTAAGTAATTTACTGAGATCACAAAGGTAGTAGGAATCAGTTGGTTGATAGTCCTTCCTTCTCAAAGAGGACAAAAATGTTAGACTTAAGTTACAGTGTGTCTGACAAAAATTGATCAGATCAATACAAGTGTGTCCAATGTGTGTTTGTGTATGTGTGTGTGTGTACAGGTTACCTATCTAGCTTCACATCTGGGCAATAGAGATCCTCATAGTTCCTCACTGCAGACAGGCTCCAATGCCTTCTTTGGCATCCAAGGCTTTTTGCTACCACATCATAACAGATTACTTCAGGTTTCTCTCCCTTTATTTTTCCTATCTAATTCCTCTGGGTCTAGTAAAATTGGTCTACTGTCACAAAAATGTATTCCCTATCTGACCAAAATGCCACTTTCTTCTCTTTAAATCCTATCCACCCTCTAAGATCCTGCTCAAGAGCTCACCTTATTTGTATGTCCCAAGGCACTGTGATCTCCCCCCCCTACTTCCAAACTCCTAGATTGCCCTTTAAAAACACTACAAGTCATTTGGCACAAATCACTAGAGATTCAATGAATATTTAACTTTAAAAAAGTCAAACTTTATTTTTTTCAAAAGAACATGGTTCTAGCAACATGGGGGTGATGCTCAACCTTGATGGACTTGCTCAGTTCATCAGTCCAAAAACCAGGGACAATTTTGGCCTATCTGCAATGGAGAAGACCATCTGTATACAGAGAAAGAATTATGGACTTTGGGCAAAGACCAAAGACTATTATCTTCAAATTAGGGAAAAAAAATCCATTATCTTGTTATGTAATTTTACTATCTCATACTTCATTTTTCTTCCTTAAGGATATGATTTCTCTGTCATCATATTCAACTGAGATCAATGTATAACAGGGAACCAATGTAAAGACTAACAGAATGCCTTCTGTGGGGGGGAGGGGGGAGGGAGGGAAGCAAGAATGGGGGGAAATTGAAAAACAAAATAAAATCTTTCTTAAAAAAAAATAAATAAAAACTTTTAAAAGTAAAAAAAAGAACCATGTTCTACAGAAGTGATAAATCCCTGACTTTATGATCTTTTTATGCATATTCCATTGTTGACTTGTATAGGTCTCCTCTTCCCCAACAAACCTATATATAATCTCCATGGGGAAATTAGAGGATTATTCCTATAGAGCTAACTGGGGGAAGACTAGAACACTTGCTTCTTGGTTTGTTCAAAACAATACCTTCTACATGAAGAAGACTTTCCTAATTCCCCAAGCTCTAGTACTCTACTGCTCCCTTTAAAAATTTTGTATTTATTTTGTTTGTACTTATTTATGTGGATGTTGCCTTCCCAGATGAAACATTATGTCCCTGAGATAGGACCTACTCTTTATCTTTGTACCCCAGTACATAGCATGGTGATAATAAATACTTGCTGTTCAACTGACTGATTGATATAGTATAGTATAGTGTCCAAAAAACATCAGATATTCCTTAAGTAACCAAATGATCCCAGCAGAGTCAAAACCCAAAACTGAGTCTCCTCATTTGTTCCATTACATTAAATCATGCTACTTTATACCCCAAATGTATTTCCTGTATATACAACTTCATCATCTCGTTTTGGACTGACTTTTTTAATTAAGTGGTTAAGGTTATTTTGAATTCTTTTCATACTTCTCAGGTTGTCAGCAAAACCACTCACTTCAAAGTCATTCAAAAACCTACTAATGAGAGCAAGTCAAGCTTTCAACTTTGACCAGTTTCAAATATTTTGACTAAAAAGAAGGCAGCTGAATTAGATAAGAAAGTGAAATTTTAAATTATATTTTCTATTTCTGGTTGAATATAATAAAAGTGATCTGAGAATATTTATTTTCCAGGAAAGAAAAGGTCACTGGAAAAAGCTATAAAAGTTTGAATCAAAAATTAAATCAGCATATACCTTGCTAAGTCATTATCAGATAAATTCCCCTATATTTCAAAGGGCAGCTAATTTCATAGGAACAATGCTTTAAATGGGTGATACATGTGACTTACAACTAGTTTTCATGATGTTATATAATGGAGTTTGTTTATATTAGTGACACAATGTTAGGGCAATGTCATGTGGGTTTATGTTGGTCCAAAAAGAGAAAAGATAGAGAAAGTAAAGCAGATTTTTAAGGTAAATATTCAAGAGGGGCATTTTTTTTAAATACAAATTTTTAATGTCACAAAATTCCACCCTGTGGCATTATTTTTTGAAGTCACATTACATGAGTCCCCCCCCCAAAAAAAAAACACAGGGATCACAATTTTCACTTGTAGGGGAATATAATTTTTCAAGCCTGCATTTCCATAGCTCTGAAGCTAGTATAGGTAAATGCATCTGACACTATAAATTAAAAAGGGGGAAATGCATAGAATCTATTAGGAAAAGTCTAGACAAATGAGAGACAGAGAGGTATGAGCCATAAAAACAAAGTTGTATTATAAAACTTGACTCATAATAACCTAAGCCTATTGATTTCAAAGTATAGACATGCTCAAATCTAATTTCCTTTTGATTCTTAAAAAATCAACTCCCCTTTTTTTCTTTTCCCCAATTATAGTCAGCACTCTGATCCATTCCTACTATAATTCAAAACAGGAAAAACAATACGAAAACACATTAAAAAAAACACATTTTAAAAAACCCCATCACTTTGGGGCAGCTAGGGGTCCCAGTGGATAAAGTACCAGCCCTAGAGTCAAGAGTAACTGAGTTCAAATCCAGCCTCAGACACTTAATAATTACCTATCTGTGTGGCCTTGGGCAAGCCACTTAACCCCATCTGCCTTGCAAAAACCTAAAAAAAAAAAATCACTTTAAGCCAATACCTTTGATTCAGGTATTTTATCAGTGCAGTAACAGAAATAAATTGCTTCTGACTCTTTTATCTGCTTTTATTTGCATGGAGAATAGGCTGGAATACTAATAAACAATGAAATACTTTTAAAAAACAATATATAATATGCTTCACCAAACAAACGAGGAAGCCTGAGGGTAGGGAAGAAATAAAATAGCCAGCTAAGTGACCAGATAACATGGATAGAATCAATTCCAGAATGAGAGTAGACCATAAGAATTTAGTATGAAAGTTCAATAAGTTGAATGAAGCAGAATGATCAAAATGAAGAAAGCATCAAATATCACAACTCCAAAAATGTAAATAGAGGAAATAAAAAAACTGAACACTAAAAAATTATAATGACCAAGCTTAGCCCTAAATAAGTAATATGAGAACTCACCTCCCTCCCTTTTTTCCAAGATTATATGCATTTAATACTGAATATGATATCAGTCCTAGATGATGTGTTGGTAGATTTTCCTGAAGGTTTTTTCTTTTTCTCTTTTTCAATTATTTGTTCTAAAAGAAGGTTCTCTGGCAGGAAGTGGGAGAATTGAAGATGATGTAGAAACAAAAGGCATTTTTTAAAGATCTAGGTTCTAGTGTTGTTAAATCAAGTAGGAATATTAGAACCCTCTGTTAGTCACAAGAGCCTACCCTATAACTTCTTACCAGTTTTATCTGGTCACTGGGCTTTTCTAGGTCTTAATTTCCTCACTTGCAAAATGAAATTTAATTACACAGTTAAATAGCACAATATAGTGAAAATAAGGCTAGGTTTTGTGATCAAGAAAACTGCTTGCAAGAACGAGTCTTGCTACTTACTATACACCTCAGTAACTTTGAACAAATCATTAACTTTCCTGGGCCTCAGTTTCCTCATCTGTAAAATAAGGGTAGTGGGCCAGATGAGCACCAAGGTCCTTCCCAGGGAAGGATCTTTGAACTAGATTTCTATGGTCCCTTCCTACTGAACATTTTATGCAATGCTGTGATGTCTGTCCTTTTTTCTCGAAAAAGACATCAGGGAGGTGATGCCATGACATGCATGTGAATTAGATTTGAATGAGGGGGTTCTGACCTAAGTCTGGGTCCAGTGGCCAGACATGAATCAGTACAATTGAAGATAGTCCTGGAAACAAGGCAATCTGGGTAAGTGACTGGCCCAAGGTCACACAGCTAGTAGATGTCAAGTGTCTAAGGTTAGATTTGAACTCAGGTCCTTTTCTGACTCCAGGGTTGGTGCTCTATCCACTGCTCCATCTAGCTGCCCCAACATTATATGACTACATGGGCAAATACCCATTCCAATATCTTCCCAACCCATTCTTACTACAACATCAGAGGCCATCTCCCCCACTCCAAAAACACTTCTGATGCAATTCGAGTCAAAGTATTCCAGCTTTGTGCAAAATGTCTAGCACATCAGACAGCTCTTCCTGTTTATAGTCTGAGAAAAACAGCACCAATAGGGTGAAGATAGAAGATGGAGGAAAAAGAAATTTCCATCCCTTTGGGGAGGGGGGGAGGGGAGGGGGGAAGGGGGAGAAGGGAGACTAACTCTCAAGCCAACCTCAAGCCAAGGTGTGGCTTGCTTTTTCTTACACAGATCATAAGTACATTCACTAAAATAACATTGTGGTCCCAAACTTATGATGTTAATTCGAGATACTGAAAGCATTGAGCCAATTTAACTCTTTGGCCATGACCTCACAGTCTGGTAGAATCAAATTAGGAAGACTGCTCCCAACTCAGTCTTACTCTGTCATCCATTAGGGAGGAGGGAAAATAATGAATTAAAAACTTAATAACATATCTAAGAAAATACTACAGAAAACAACGATTTTTGTCCCCTGCCCTCTCCTCTCACTTTTTTTTCCCAATTGAGTTAGATAATGGAAATATGAAACACAGATTAAGATTGACCTGGTACCCCAAATTGTTATCCTACCAGTTCTTGCCTTCAATGATACAAATCTCCTTGTGTACTTTTACAAATTGTCTTTTAAAATATCTAAGAGGGGGGCAGCTAGGTGGCGTAGTGGATAAAGCACCGGCCCTGGAGTCAGGAGTAACTGGGTTCAAATCCGGTCTCAGACACTACCTAGCTGTGTGGCCACTTAACCCTGTTTGCCTTGCAAAAAAAAAAAAAAAAAAACTTAAAAAAATAAAATAAAATATCTAAGAGAAGGGAAGTAGAAAAAAATAGAAAAACAAAATGCTACTGACAAAAGTCATTTCAATATTAAGACAACCAAAAAAATGGGTAATGATTCAATATCTGCAGTTTTCAGTAGAATAGCTAATTAAGAAGATCTCCTAATGAAAAGTCTTTTCAAAGAAATGTGCTAGGTATTAAAATTCCAGATTTGTTATGGGTGTGGCTCCCATGGAAATACTGAGATTCAAATATTCATAGTTTTTTTCTTAGTGGTCTATATTTTGCAAGAGTGTTGGCTCTTTTCCTAGAAGAAAGAAATTTCAGCCTTTTATAAATTTTTTGAAATCATGAGCAGGAATAGGTCAAAATTTGAATGCATCTTTCATCATTTAACCACTAGAAAGATCTAGGGTTCTTATCTTAGGAATCTGCACACTTGAGTCAACAAGTCTGATGAAGCCATGAAAACATTTAGAATGGATGAGTTTCAAAGAGAAAAATCTGTTCACTGGTGGGACTGAGGATGGGGGGAAAAAACATGCTTAGAACTTTGAAAATTACTTTAATGAAAGGGAGTTTAAGGGACTTTTTTTAGTTCCTCTCTTCTCTGACATCTTTTTCCCACTCCCTCAGACAAGGTTATATTTCTTTAAACTTACGTTTATTCTGAACTTAAATGGAATAGACATCACTATACACATATTAAAATGGAAAGATGATTATAAATCAAACAAAAAAGTTTAATTATTTATAGCTTTTTTAAAAGGTTATTATATTTAAACTGCAATTTTCAGTTGTTCTGATGATCTAAAGATCTTTCTACTCTTCCTTCTGTTCTCCTCTCTGTATTTTTTAGAAAGGTGTCTCAATAAGGCAGCTAGGTGGTGCAGTGAATAGAGCACCGACCCTGGAGTCAGGAGGTCCTGAGTCCAAATTTAACCTCAGACACTTACTAATTACCTAGTTGTGTGACCTTGGGCAAGTCATTTAACCCCACTGCCTTGCAAAAAAACTAAAAGAAAAAGAAAAAGGTGCCTCAATGATTCTTTTTATTTTCTATTTGTCTATCCTTTCTCTATGCTCTCTTAACCTTTCATCTCTCCCCAATTGGAAAAAAAAGAAAAAGAAAATACTTGTAACAAACATATATAATCAAAGAAAACAAATTCTGAAATTGGCTATATCCAAAAAAACCACTTCTGCATTTGGAATCTGTCATCATTCTTCAAAAGGTGGGTAGTATGACTATTCATGAATATTCCTCTGGAATAGACTATAGTCTTTACAATGTTTAGAATTCAAGTTTTGCAAAGTCTTTTTTTAATAATGTTACTTTAAAAATTGTTATCTTGGTTCTGTTTATTTCACCTATCTCAGTTCATAAGTCTCCCCAAATTTCTCTGAAATGATCTATTTCATCTTTCTTTTTTATACTATATCATTCTATTAAATTCATATATTGTTGTTTAGCCCATACCCCAATGAGTACCATCCCCCTTAATTCCAATTGTTTACTACTTTAAAAATGATCTGCTAAACATATTTTTGTAGACATGGGTACTTTTCCTCATTCTTTGATCTCTTTGAAAGGACAGGTTTAATATAATGGCATATCTAAGTGAAAAAAAATGTTGACTTTTTTTGGACATAGTTCTGAATTTCTTTCAAGAGTAGCTGGACCAATTCACAGAGCTTTGGTGTGCTCTGTTTTTTTTTTCTGTGAAGCCCCTATAACAACAGTAATTTTCTTCTTTTTGCCATCTTTTCCAATATGATAGGTATAAGGAGAAAACTAAGAGTAGCTTTATTTTGCATTTCTCTATTAATGATCTGGAACAAATCTTCAAAGTTTGGATTTCTTCTTTTGAAAATGATTTACTCATATTCTTTGGAAATTTATGAATTTGAAATATTCTTATTCATATAAATCTGATTCAGTTTCTTAGCCATCTTGAATCTAAGACCTTTATCATAGAAACTTGCTGCAGACTTTTTCCAAGTCACTTATAAGTCCATACTTAAACCACCTCAAGATAGATGAAAGTAATTCTTATTTCCCAAGATCTCTAAAGAAGATAAATTTAGAAGTTTGTTAAGAAAAAACATTTAACTATAAGCAAATTAGAAGATCAAGGACTAGTTTACCTACCTGTCAGATCCATGGAAAGGGAAGCAGTTTATGACTAAGGAAGAGATGGAGAACATCACTAAAAACAAACTAGATGATTTCGATTACATTAAATTAAAAAGCTTTTGCACAGACCAAGCCACTGTAGCCAAGATCAAAAGAAATGTAGTAAACTGGCAAACCATCTTTACAACTAATGTTTCAGACAAAGGACTCATTTCTAAAATATACAGAGAACTGAGTCCTATTTAAAAAAAAAACACTCCCCAATTGACAAATGGTCAAAGGATATGCAAAGACAATTTACAGATGAGGAGATCAAAGCAATCCATATCATATGAAAAATTACTCTAAATCATTACTATTAGAGAAATGCAAATTAAAGCATCTCTGAGGTACTACCTCACACCTCTCAGACTGGCCATTATGACCAGAAAGGATAATGATCATTGTTGGAAGGGTTGTGGGAAATCTGGGACACTATTAGATTGTTGGTGGAGCTGTGAACTCATCCAACCTTTCTGGAGAGAAATTTGGAACTATGTCCAAAGGGCAACAAAGATGTGCATACCCTTTGATCTAGAAATACCACTACTGGGTCTATAACCTGAAGAGATGATGAAAAAGGGAAAAACATCACTTGTACAAAAATATTCATAGTAGCCTGGTTTGTGGTAGCAAAGAATTGGAAATCAAGTAAATGTCCTTCAATTGGGGAATGGCTTAGCAAACTGTGGTATATGTATGTCATGGAACACTATTGTTCTATTAGAAACCAGGAGGGATGGGAATTCAGGGAAGCCTGGAGGGATTTGCATGAACTGATGCTGAGTGAGCTGAGCAGAACCTCTAACAGCAACATGGGGGCGATGATCAACCTTGATGGACTCACTCATTCTATCAGTGCAACAGTCAGGGACAATTTGGGGCTCTCTACAATAGAGAATACCATCTGTATCCAGAGAAACAACTGTGAAGTTTCAACAAAGACTAAGGACTATTACCTTAAATTTAGGGGGAAAAAAGCTGATATCTTATTGTCTGATCATGCTATCTCTTACACTTTATGTTTCTTCCTTAAGGATATGATTCCTCTCTCATCACACTCAATTTGGATCAATGTACACCATGGAAACAATATAAAGACTGACAAGTTGCCTTCTGGGCGGGGCGGGAAGTAAGATTGGGGGAAAATTGTAAAACTCAAAATAAAGAAAATCTTTAATAAAGAAAAAAAAAAGAAAAAACATTTAAAATACCTAGGAAACTTCCAATTAGAAAATTCTGAGGATTCTAATTGAGAACCAAAAGGAAACTGCTTCGTTGGTTTGTTTCAAGGCACAGAGACCCTGAGGTCAGAGTAACTGGATTGAAATATCACCTCTGGTACTTACTACCAGTATATCCTTGGGTAAATCATTTAACTTCCCTAAGCATCCTTACTAGCAAAATGATGGTATTGGACAAGAGAGTCAGTCAGGTTCCTTCCAATTACAGATCTATGATCTATCTATCATCTCGGTTATTAAATATCTAAAGATATTTAGCTAAAAATAGATTTGAAACTTTCAAAAGGACTAAAAAGTTTGGGTATGAGGGAAATTGTATATCTACTAGCAGCTTCTCTTCCTCTTTATTACTGGCTTGCCCTAACGTGTACTTGGGCTATTTATTTACTGGATAATGATTTTCTCATGTGTAAAATAAAGGGGTTAGTCATATGATTTTAAAGGCCCCTTCCATTTCTAACACTCTATATGGTTTAAAAATCACCTAGAAATGTTCATTATATATAAAACTTCATTTTTTTAAACTTGGCAAAAACATCAGGATGAATTTTCACAATCCAGTAGTTACAATCTATGGGTCTCTTGGTCCAGAGAAACAAGTGAGTTCAACTAAAATATTCATGAAGAGAAGTGATCCTATTTTCATAATAGCCTTTTAACATAATGTGCTGGTCACTGTGATTCCAACCCACTCCAAACTAAGAGTAAAAGAATATTCTTCCATTCTACTATTTCATGATTTTAAAATGAAAATAACTAAAATAACACTTAGAGGTCCATGCATTTAGGAGATCATACATTAAAACCTGATAATAAGATATAAAAATATATTTTCTTGTGCAGGGATCAGGGGTGAAAATTATATAATATCAGTCCTTTCCAACACTTAAAGAAAAAAAAATAGAAAAAATGAACTTCCCTTCCTTCTTTATAGGGGACTTTGATTATTCTGAAAAATTGAAATATATATATAAAACATCTTCTATCCCTGAGACTATAATAAACAGAAAAAGTTATTCAGAATTAGATCATATTATTATTATTATTATTATTATCATTAAATCCCAATGATCTGAATGGATATAGAGTCAAACTACCTGATTTCTAATTACAAATTAGATAATTTATAAATATAATTTATATATAAATTCATACATATGTTTATATATAATTTATATAAACAAATTATAAATCTATAAAATATAAATACAGAGATAGTTCATGGGGAGTCAAAAAATTTTTTATAAAACAGTCAGTCTAGGAGGTAGAGTTGAGGATGGATTTAAATCTAAGCATGAGTGACAGTCTGTGGAAAGGTACAGAGACAGGAGGCAGAGATTGTGTGGGAGGAACAACAAAGCCTGTTTGACTGGAGTGAAGTGAGTGAAGACAAGGAGTAATGTATAATCAATCTAGAAAGGTAGGTTCAGCCAGGTTCTGAAGAGGTTTAAAATGCCAAACAACTTAGTTTATATTTAAATCTAGAAGTAATAAGGAACTACTAGAGTGTTGAACAGGGATTAATATGGTGGGAACTGTGCTTTAGAAAGATTACTTTGGAAATTGTGGGTAGGATGGAATGGAAAGATTGAAAGACTTGAGGCATGGAGAGACATTCAGGTACCTGAAATACTGATGACAAAAGGTGATAAAGGCTTGAACTAGAATTGGGGCTGTGTGAGTCAAATGTTGGGAAGGGATTAGTTGCATGGGACAAAGGAAAAGATGATTCAAGATTATAAACTCCAACTCTTCCATTATCCCAGTCTTCCTCCTTTGGGGATGTTCCCATTTGTCTCTATCCTTCCTAAAGTCTGTGTTCAAAACTCAGCATGACACTCCAGATGAAGCCAGGCAAAGTCATAGTACAGAACTATTAGCTCCATGGTTCTGGATTTAGATTGCCTCTCAATTCAATCTAAAATCTATCACATCAATATTCATTTTAAGATTCCTCCATATTAAATTTCATTCTCTTTGATTTGGTCAATTAGGATCTAATAGGCTGGAACTTTTGGAACTTGATTTTATCATTGAATATGCGAGCTCTCCTTTCCAGCTTCCTATCATGTCCAAATATGATAAGCATACCATTTATGCCTTTATGTCACTAATAAAAATTACTGAACAGTACAAGGCCAAGGACAGATTTCTGAGGCAATCCATTAAATTTCAACTTAATAACAAATCTTTAATGACTGCTCCTTGGATCCAGTCATTCAACCCTTTTCAAATGTACCTGATTGTACCATCATAACCATAGCCCATTTTACATCTTTTCCAGAAAAACAAAGCATGAGAAAATCTGTCAAATATGCCTTTTGGAAATGCAAGCATGCTCTATCTACAGCACCGTCTGGTCTATCAGTCAAGGAACTGTCAAAAAAAGATATTAGATCATTCTGGCATGACCTGTTCTTGATGAAGCAATGTTGGCTTTTCATGATTGTTGTTTCCCTTTTAAGCACTCACAAATCATTCCTTTAATACCATGTTCTATTATTTTTCCTGGAATTTTAGTGAAACAATGATTTCTATTCTACAAACTATTTTCTTCTCTTTCATGAAAATGAAAATAGTATTTGCTCTTTTTTCAGGTCCATAGCATTTCTCCCACTCTGTGATCAATCAAAAATCACTGATGGGAGTTTAGCAAGCAGTTAAACAAAAGGCATTTATTAAGCACCTCCTATGACTAGACACCATGCTAAGTACAGAAGATACAAAGAAAGGGGAGAAAAAGTAACCCTGGTCTTAAGGACCTCACAGTGAAATGAGGACAACAACATGCAAACAATTATGTACAAACAAGATACAGACAGAATAAATTAAAGATAATTAACAGAAGGAAGGCAGTAGACTGAAGGAACAGAATACTTTTCCTACAGAAGATCGAGATCTGAACTAGATTTGAAGAAAACCAGAGAAGCCATGAGGTAAAAATGAGGAGAGAGAATTCCAAGCAAGGAGGACAGCCAGTGAAAATGTCCAGAAACAAAGATATGTAACAGTAAGGAGACCAGTTTCACTCAATCATAGAATACACTGATGGGATTGAGTATAAGAAGACTTCAAAGTTAGAAGGGGAATAGATTATAAAGGGCTTTGAAAGTCAAACAGAGGATTTTATAATTGAAAACATCATCCAGTTCTTTTAGTAACTTGGAATGTAATTTATCTCAGCCTCAAATTCATTGGGTAAACATCTGCAGTTTGATTATCTCTCATCTATCTCCCTGATAATGATCATTCCCAAAGCCAAAAGATCATTCTTCTTGGCAGAGAAATAAGATCAAAATAAGATTTGAGTGGTTCAGTCTTCTCACTATGATCTCTTATCACTGATAGACACGATATCATTCATACAGTGTCTGATCCTCCTCTTAACTTTAACATAAGGAAAACTTGAAGGAATTAAGATTTGGCCTTCCTTACTAGATTCATATCATTGTGAACTTCATTTTTAGTATTCATTCATAGTTCTATCTTCTGAACTTCATTTTTAAAAATTGCTGATGAATTTCTCTGCATGTGCATTGGTCTCTGTGGAGATTGGTCTTTCCTCCTCACCAGAAAGATGACTCAGGATTATGAACCCAATTCTCCCATTATCCTAGTCTTCCTCCTGTGGATATGTTCCCACTTGTCTCTTTATCCTTCCTAAACACATGGTGACCAGAACGAAACATTGTACTCTAGATGAAGTTAGGTCTCTAGATTTCCCCTGAATTCTACCTAGCCTTTCTCCAAACCTTTTAAAATCTACTTTCAGAAAATGTAGGATATACTCTCCTTTACTACAAATTCTATGATAGAGTCATTGCTAAGCCCTAACATTTTATTGTTCATTTTCAACTTCAGCATCACTTCTTCCCTTGTGGCCATAATAAATTTTAAGAACAATTTGAAAAAAATAAAAATCAAAATAAATTTTTAAAAAGAATAATAATTTACCCTGTTACTTCTACCTTTTGAGGGATGAAATTATCAGTAAAGGAAGTCATTATGCTTCCCAGCCCTGTTTGTAGTGGCAAAGAATTGGAAATTAAGTGAATTTTCTTCAATTGGGGAATGGCTTAACAAACTGTGGTATGTATGTCATGGAACACTATTGTTCTATTAGAAACTAGGAGGGACGGGAATTCAAGGAAGCCTGAAAGGATTTGCATGAACTAATGCTGAGTGAGATGAACAGAACCAGAAAAATATCGTACACCCTAACAGCAACATGGGGGTGATGATCAACCTTGATGGACTTGCTCATTCCATCACTGCAACAATCAGGGATAATTTTGGGCTATCTGCAGTGGAGAATACCATCTGTATCCAGAGAAAGAATTGTGGAGACTGAACAAAGACTAAAGACTTTAATTTAGGAAAAAACCCGTTATCTTATTATGTAATTTTGTTATCTCTTATACTTTATTTTTCTTCCTTGGGGATATGATTTTTCTCTCATCATATTCAACTTAGATCACTGTATACCATGGAAGCAATGTAAAGACTAACAGACTGCCTTCTGTGGAGGTAGGGGGAGGGAAGCAAGATTAGGGGGAAAATTGAAAACTCAAAATAAATGTTTCTTTAAAAAAAAAAATTATGGGCACAGCTAGGTGGCACAGTGGATAGAGCACCAGCCCTGGAGTTAGAAGTACCTGAGTTCAAATGCGGTCTCAGACATTTAATAATTACCTAGCTGTGTGGCCTTGGGCAAGTCACTTAACTCCACTGTCTTGCAAAAAACAACAACAAAAAATTATGTTTTATTTATGTTTTCTAAATTCCTCATCTAAATCTTCCCTCTGCTCAAGCAGTTTCTAGTATATTACCACATTACAATTGTCCTTTTTTCTCTTAATTCATACCCAAATGTTCCTCCTACATTCCCTATTACTACAGAAGGCAACACCATCCTCCCAATCACTCAGGCTCACAACCTAGGAGTTATCCTGAACTCTTCATTCCCTCACCCCAAATCAAACCCCATATCCAAGCTGTTGCTTGGATTTCACATCTCTTGAATATGTCCATCCCTTTCCACTCTGACACTACCATCATTCTAAGTGCATGCCTTCATCACCTCAATGTAACATCCTGCTGGTAATGCCTGCCTTAACTCTCTCCCTACTCTAATCAATCCTTTAGTCAGTCAATAAAATGATTTTCCTAAAGCATAGGTTTAATTATGCAACACTCCTATTCAATAAAACTCCAATGACTCCCTATTGTCTCCAGTAGCAAATACAAATGATCCAGTATTTAAAGCCCTTCATAACCTAGACACTTCCTACCCTTTCCAGTCTTCTTACACTTAATTACCTGCCCATATACTCTTTCAATCAGTGATACTAGCATCCTGGCTATTATTCAAATAAGAAATTCATCTTCAAACATTTTCTCTGTAACTCCCCAAGTTTGGAAAGCCTTCTCCTAAGGTCCCATCTACTGACTACCCTAGTTTCCTATCCCTCTTATCATTTTCTCTTTATCCTGAAAATAGCTTAGATTGTAAACTCCTTGAAGGCAGAGACTATCTTTTGCCTCTTTGTTGTAATCCCAGTGCCTACCACAGAGTCTGGTACATAGAAATAGTTTAACTAATAAATTAATCATTTAGTTTAATAAATTTTATTTTGATTTACTTAACTTTTTAATGCTGACTTTCTCTGTTGGTGTCTTTCAGTCTCCCTAGGGATTGTTGTAGACATCAAATGGATACTAGTTTGTTCAGAAATTTTTCAATATATTTCAGAAAGGGACCAGAGGATATTTAATCTAATCCTTTCATTTTGTAGATAAGGAAATTAAGTCCCAGGAAAGCTGAATGATTTGCTCAAGATTATATAGATAGAGGCAGAATTTTGATTTCAATTCTGACTCTTTCCATTATCACCATTTTATTTTTTAATCAAGTAATCATGAATTTTTTTTTCATTTTGGTAACAACTTCAATCTAATTAAATTCTTTTTTAAGTCTTTGTATTTCATTTTATGCATTTAAAAAAAGTTACTTTTACAATCCTTTGTCCTTCCATCTCCACCAAACGTTTTACTAGATAGCTAGAAGTCCATGATCCTAAATAAAAACAAGAAAAGAAGAGACACAAGAACGAACACAATGAAAGTGGCAGGAACCACACACACACACACACACACACACACACACACACACACACACACACAAACGTAAATGTAAAAAAAATATGAAGATCAAAGTCAACTTGAATGAAAAGATGAGAGTACTCTCAATCCATATATGGAGATGGGAAGTATGAAGTTACTATTTTTTAGCAAGTTTTCAACCTTTTTTTTAGGTTTTTTTTTTTGCAAGGCAATGGGGTTAAGTGGCTTGCCCAAGGCCACACAGCTAGGTAATTATTAAGTGTCTGAGGTCACAGTTGAACTCACTGACTCCAGGGTCGGTGCTCTATCCACTGTGCCATCTAGCCATCCCTGTTTTCAGCCTTTTAAATGTACTGACCAATTGTGCAGATTTTTTCTCTTTTAATCTTAAGCTTTCTTTTTTTCTTTTTTTTCTTTTAAAAAACTATTTGATGTATAGGATGGCTCACTGGGAAGAGGCGGAAGAGATACTGTGGATAACTATAACAATAAAAAAATGACAACTAAAAGCTTATTTTAAAAAAGAAAGAATCCCTGGGCTAAAGAAGAGTTCTGTATAGGTTATTACAGAGGTATTTCTGTCTTTTGCTTCCAGTTCCCCTTCTCTATACTCAATATAAACTGAAGAATTACTTCCTCTTATTTTGTATTTGACTGAATTAGATGGGGAAGTCAAATAAAGCAGGATTGAAGTGACTTAGGAAGTCTTAAGAAATTTGGCTCTGGTTTCAGAATTTTACTCCAGCAATCTGTTCTCATTCACTTATTCATTCAAGAAATATCATTTAGTCTACTGGGGACAGAGGCAAATGATACAAAAGACACATGATCATGGAGTTAAAATTGAAAGGGACCTCCAGAGATCACCTGGTCCAAACTCCTCATTTTTCAGATGAGGTAACTGAGGTCCAGAGATTAAATGACTTGCCCACGGGCATATACATAATAAGGAGGGATCTGAATTCAGATCCATCCAATACATCCCACTTTACCAGTTTACCAACTAGTTAGCAAGTCTGATTTGTGAACCAGAATCTAAATATTCTATTTAACCTATTCATGAATTTAAAAAAAAATTAACCTATTCATGAGTTTTAAAAAAAACAAAAGCATTCTTAGCTCAGAGGCTATATAAAAACAGACCTTGAGCTAAAGGGTCATAATTTGTTGACTCCAGACCTAGAACATAAATCAAATGAGTGAATGAGTAGAAAATGAATTAGCACTTAAAAAAATAATTTGCAAAGCTAATCATACAGTGATATTTCCTCTAACAAGGCATGGTGTATAAAATTCATGTAACTAATTTGTGCCTTTACTTTAAAGTACTAACTCTTAGTATCTTTCTTGTGAAGTCAGAAAATACGCTAAAGTAATTATACCAACTAGTGGTAGCATAAAACACAACTTCTAGAAGGAAATGGAACTTATTGAAGTTCAAACAACAGACTGCTAAGAAGAGAAGCAAAGTGAGTTTGTCAATTTAATGAGCTTTCTCTGGAACTTAGAGAAAGAACTGGTTTCTGAAATCTGCCCAATGAAGGTTTCCTTTTGCAGAAGCAACTAAAGTCAGCATTCCTTAACCCACATTAAAAGAGATTAACTTTTTCTTCCTCCTTGCTATGAGACAAACATTTCAATATTAATCATGCATATCAGGCACAAAGAAACTTGTTCTAGGAAAGCATCTTGAATTGTATGCTGCCAGTTTTTAAAAGTAAGAAATTTCTATACAGGGACCATAGTGATATGGACTTATGATTGCTTCTTTCAGAAATCATGCTATATAGTTCTATCAACTGAACTGCCTAAACCTAGTAGAAATCTTTAAACAAGAAAAAATTTGTACATCCCAACAGGTACCCCATTCTAGTGCAAGTCCAAGTATATATGTGAACACACCAATATGCCCATTTACCTTGAGAAGTATGTGTTTAGCAGCCAATGAACATCTGATGGCCAGCATGTACATTCTCTTTGTATAAAGCCTACTAAAATGATATAAATAATAACTAAATGACAAATATGCCTTATGGTCATTATAAAGCAAAGAATGCTATCTTTTCTGGATAACAATAAATTTTGACTCCTAAAATCGTAAAGATAATCAAATGAAGATGATATAATTATACCTGATAAACCAATATACATTTATAAATGACTTTGGGGAGACAATTACTATAAGAACAAAAAAAGGTGGGGAAGATGAGTTTGATATATTTCAATGGAATCATTCTATCAGTTCAACTTTATTACCTACATATTAAGAGATAGATGAAAGCCACCACCCCAGATTTGCTACAATCCCATACCTCAATAATGGCATATTTATGGCATATGACCTAAAAGTCACTTAGTCTAATCTCACACTTGGTTCAAGAATGTCCTCTGTAGATTCCTGACAGAAGATCTTCCAATCTCTGTGCAATCATTTCTATGCTTCACAAAATAACTGACTCCTTTTTGAGGTAGTTCTAATTATTACAAGAGTAAAGACAGTGTTTCCCATATCAAATCAAATAACAATGTTAAAATTTCATAATAAAGTTCAAAATAAGATAAAATACCATAGAAACAGAGCTCAAAGGGCTTCTTTTGCTTCCACACACACACACACACACACACACACACACACACACACACAGAGAGTTTGCTTGTTTGCTTTTTCCAGAAATGGTTGTAGATTATTCTTTTAAACTCTCCAGGGATTCTACAACCTTCCTAGTCAACATTTTATCACAGGATTAAGCATTGGAAAGGACTTTCCATAGAAAGCTGATAAAACTGCATCATTTCACAAATGAGAAAACTGAGCCTCAGAGATTAATGAAGTAACACTTGCAAGGTCACACATATATCAAGTAATAGGATTTGATCTTCTGATTCCTAATATCTGAGTATTCCTCAACTACACCATAAAGACTACATGCCAAGTAACCCTTGTTTTAAAAAGTTCTGGGAATTTTTCTTGTATATTTTTCTCACATAAACTTACAATACAATACATTCCTTTCTTTTTTTGCTATTCTCTGTAATCCCAGCAACTCTGAAATCTCTCTTCCATCAAAAAAAATCTGCATTATTTCCAACAGCTTTTTTTTTTAGGTTTTTCAAGGCAATGGGGTTAAGTAGCTTACCCAAGGCCACACACCTAGCTAAATATTAAGTGTCTGAGGTCGGATTTGAACCCAGGTACTCCTGACTCCAAGGCCGTTGCTCTATTCACTGCGCCACCTAGCCACCCCCAACAGCTTTTTCAGTAGAATTGCTTTCTAATTTTGTTTTTTCCATCTCTGCTGGGTCACAGAATCATAAAGTTAGAGGTGGAAATGTCTATCTAATCTAACCCTCTCATTTAATAGATGTAAAACAACTAAAGTGGCAGGGGAGGGGGAAAGCTAGTTTGCACAGTGGATAAGACATTGGCCCAGGAGTCAGGAGGACCTCAATTCAAATCTAGTCCCAGACACTTAACAATTACCCAGCTATGTGATCTTCAGCAAGTCACTTAACCCCACTGCCTGACAAAAAAAAAATTACATATATATATATATATATATATATATATATATAGAGAGAGAGAGAGAGAGAGAGAGAGAGAGAGAGAGAGAGAAGAAAAAACTAAGGCCCAGGAAATTTAAGTCAGAATTAAAACAATAAGAATTAGGATGGCATTTAAACTGGAGTGTCTCAGACCTCATGAGTCTTCATCTTGTTTTTAGTTGTATACTTGGATATTTTCTTTTTTCATTTTTAATGGATCTTTTCAAATCCTACATATTATTTTCCATTTTGCTGGGATCTGCTATCATTTTATCCTGAGACATTTTTTATTCAATTGGTTCTTTTAATCTCTCCCAGGTTCAAAGAAATTTCCTAAGAAGACTGGAAGTAATGGGGCAGCTAGGTGGCACAGTGGATAGAGCACCAGCCCTGGAGTCAGGAGTATCTGAGTTCAAATCCAGCCTCAAACACTTAATTAATTACCTAGCTGTGTGGCCTTGAGCAAGTTACTTAACCCCACTGCCTTACAAAAACCTTGAAGGAAGAGGAGGAGGAGGAGGAGGAGGAGGAGGAGGAGGAGAGGAGGAGTTAGGAGAAGGGGACTTGCTTAGTTTGGAGAAGAAATTGAGGTTTAGCATCTAAGTTCTAAGATTATTTATAGGTAATACAAGTGGTTCCTCTGACCAAATGAAATTTCCCAGTTTAAAAAATTCTTTCTTCATTTATTCAATTCTCTGCATACAAAGAGATTTAGAAGATGGAGCAATGTTTCAGGATTGTTCAGCATTCTGAGAAGCAGGATTATAGAGAAGTGGTATAATGGATATGAGAAATATAAGTAACTTAGCTATGTGACCCTAGAAAAATCATCTACCCTCTTTCCATATCCATTCTAAACTCTGATTCTGATTCCATTTTTATCTTTGAGGTCCATTCCAACTCAACATTCTTGGATTCTGTGAATTTTTTAATAGCTCAAAGGATGGAACATCAATTATCTTCTAGGTAAATGGCACTCATGTAGCAACATGTAAGTGCAGTGAAAGGCTTACAAAGCTCTTTGCTCACAACAAAACCTATAAGTATATGATAGTGCAAATATTTATTATTCCTATTTTATAGATTAGAAAATCTAGAGGAAATATTCCTAGTTTATTTAACTATTACTCAGATGATATGGTAATCATATTTCTCACCATCTTGGTTACCCTCCTCTGGGAATATTCGGGTGTTTCAAATCTCTCCTTAAGATGTGGTATTCAGAAGAGAATATTGTTCTTGAGAGGTGATCTGGTTGGGCTAACTGTATCCTTAGACTCTTAAGTTTTCCTAATTCAGGACGTTATGCTTCTGTTAATGTACCTTAAAATTGTATTAGCTTTTTTGGCAACCATGCCACTATTGACTCATAGTGAATTTAAGCAATTTAAGACTGCTAAGTATTTTAAATATGAATTGCTATTACTTCAGGTCTCCCTCCCCACCCCCAACCATATATATATCACTGATTTTGTTTTAAAATTAAAATGTGCAACTTTATGCTTATTTGTATTTTTTATATATTCCATTTAATCTTGCTATTTTTAAACAATCATTCCAGCCTGTCAAGATCTTTTGGGTTTCTGATTCTGTTTTTTAAACTTAACTGTTTCTCCCAGTCTTATTTCATCTGAAAATTTAATAAGCATAGAATTATTCATGATATTTAATCATAATGAAAAAAACAGAATCTCTCATCATTATGCTCATCCAAAGAAATCTTATTAAAATAGTGGTGAGAAACAGAGTAAGATAGACAGTCCATGGGATCTTTTGCTGGAAATTTATAAATCTAAAAAAAAAAATACTGACCTAAAAGTTATTTTAAATGAGGTGACTAGGTAACCTTGCATACTGGAAATCAAACTATGGGTGGAAGAAACAGCAGAGCAACACAGCTGAGACCTGCTGATGCAACTGAGCTCCAAGACAAGAACCACAACTTCAAATCTAAAAGGAAGCAGCCTGAGAAAGACAGGGATAAACAAAGATACACAGGAACAGGAAGAGAAGCTCAGATGAAAAGGTAAGAGAAGACCCTTAAAAGAACAAATGAAAGCCAAGGAAGAGCTATAGACAAAAAATGCTTCCATAAGCAGTTGGGCAAGGAGATGAAGAAAAAATATACAAAAATGCTTATATACTATTATTATATTGTCCTTTCTCCAGATATTACTTTTTGAATTACAAGGCTCTCTTATACTTTCAAATCCTAAGTTCACATACCTACTGAAATGTAGGAACTAGCAGAGAGGATGACATCTAAAAATCTGCCTTTCAGAAACAGCCTGAACTGATAAAGCTGGAAAGAAAATCAGAATATTAATTTCTAAGAATTGGGGGCTAAAATAGAAGATAACAAAACATATAAGTATTATATCTATAGTAATTGGACAAAATATTATCTAGTAACCTCATGTGAATATTGATTATATTTTTATAATAAAAATTGAACCCATTAGACTAATGAGTCAGCTTGCACATAACACTTGTGAAAGAAATAGTAGGATTGCCAGATGCCTAGGAGGAACAACACTGTTCCACCCAAAAGAAAGGCAAACTATTCCGGAATGTGAATAAAAATACAGCATGAAAATACTCAAAAGAGGGTTGGTCTTGGAATCAGACAACCTATATTGGAATTTTTAAATGTGACTATGGGCAAACCATTTAACCTCTCTGAACTCAAATTTCCCTATCTGTAAAATAAGTACAATACAACTTCTACTGTTTCACAAGGTTGTTTTATGGAAAAGTGCTTTGTAAATCTTAAAAGTGATACAAATAAGCTAAAATGTGCTATTACTTCTTTGAAAACTTTATTCTAAAATACTAAAGTGGAAAGTTATAACTCAACTTATAAAGAAATCATTCCCAAAGAGTACCTCTAAATTAAAAAAAGAAGCCCAGCCATAAATCCTTTCTGCATTGCAATGTTGCTGATCTTGCTTGCTCACATACACAGACAATGTGTATATGTCAGATATAAAGATAAATGCCAAATTCATTAAATCCTGCCATGAGAGTAAATCAATGGGACAGCAGTCAAGGAATAGTAATTGACAATACAGTAGCCGTCATTCATTGTCTCAGGAGGTCCTGATAACAACCAGCATGAGAGGATAAAATACTGAAATGGCTTACATACCATACCCCTAGCTCATGCACTTACAAAGATAGAGATACAACTTATTTTAAACAGACAAGTTCCTCCTTATAGTCTGTAATGTTCCCCACAGACTGATATCACTTTGGATAAAGACAAAATGCTTCAAGTTTATTTAACTGAGTGCAGATAATACTCCTTAGGGGACAAATTGCTGGAAAATGGGGTTTCAACAACTTGATAATTCATAAATAGTCAACTTGAACACAGTTCTGGTAAGAATGCAGGTCACTCAAGAGATATAAGATTAGGAATCAGAACAGTAAATCAGTCAAGTATCTCAGAAAGTTAATCTCTGCAAATTGGATTCAGTATTCAACATTCCAAATAATATCTATATGAGGTATTGCTCAGAGTTTTAAAGAATGCCTAAGCCTGCTTTCCTATATTTTCAAATTTTCAGTAACTTACTTTTCTAAGGATGCTACCAAGAAAAAGACCAATGGCAAATGTGATGAAAAGTTAAATTTATTCTAGGAACCAAATAGGTTTAGCCAGTTTTATTTCATCCATACTCTTGGCAAGCAGAATATAAAATTTGCCTTCTCTGGTGAGAATCCCAATGTCAATTCAAGAGACCAAGAATCGCTAAAATGTATAGAATATACCATCAATAGTCAAGGATTTTACCATCAGAAAACAGTTTTAAAGAGGGCTTCATTTATGGAAAATATTAAAAAGTATTTGTTACTTTTAAGAGTAAATTCCATTTTCCATAATCTTCAGTCTTCACAGAAGAAATTGCTTGAGAAAATTATCATAAATTGTATGGTGTCAAAAATCCCTCTCGAAAAAAACTAAAACTAAAACTAAACAAATTTCCCCTTCTTTAGGATACCCAATTATTTTTAGTTGTTTTTTAGTAAGAATATGAGTAACCTTTCAAATTATCTCTTAAGACAAAAACTATAAATATTTGTTTTATTATTCAGTTTTTAACTAAATGTTTCTAACGCATATTTAATTCAAGTACTGTATCTGTAATCATTTGCAATACACACTGAGAATCATTTATTCAAGTATTCAAGGACATCAGATAAAAATGTCCCTTCTACAAGGACAAAGTTCTAAATTTTATAATCTGGTGCTCAAAGTTTCAACCAAAGGAAGAAGCCAAGTCAGATGAGGGTTTAGGCAGAAAGTTTATGTACATAGTTGTAATTCTCTGGAATCACATTTGCAGTTACTATTACCAAGAAAGCTACATAACTATTGTACTATATGTCTCTATAGGGCCTGATATAATAAAACAATCAACCCCTTAGCCCGCCCTTCAATATTTTTTTCTATAAAATGGGTATAATAAAATCTGCAATACCTGTGTCACAAAGTTGTAAGATTCAAATGAGATAAAGTACATATAGAGTGCTTTGTAAACTTCAAAACACTATGTAAATGTCAATTATTATTATTATCATAAAAAATTTGAGACTTCCAAAAGCCTCAGATTGCATTCAAAGGAGCCATATTCAACTTGAGACCCAATGGATGAGTATCCTGGGGCAGGCTAAAGTCTTTTGATAAAAGAACAAACAATTCTACTAGACTGAGAAAGAAGATAATGATAAAGAGGAAAATAAAAATAAAAAGAATAGCTAACATTCTTATGGCACTACCAATGTGTGAGGCACTATACTAAAGGCTTTATCATTATTATCATCATCTCATTTGATTGGGAGGCAGATGCTAATATTACCTCTAGATAAGGAAAAGTGAAGCAAAACAATGGCTAAGTTACTTGCCCCAAAGTCCCACAGCTAGTGTCTGAAGCCAGACTATTCTGAATTCAAGTCGTCCTGACTTAAGGTTCACTACTCTATCCACTGTATCCATTGCTGCCCAATCTTTAAATTATTTTTCAAAACCTCTATCAATTAGTTATTACAGTGACACACAAAAGAATTCTAAGCTTATCTAACACTACAACCAGAGTACTGTGGGCACTTTATTTTAAGAGGAATGTAAACAAACTCCTTCACCAAAATCCTATTCCTATGCCTCACCACAATACAAGGTTTCTCAGAGAATAAGCTAACAGACTATAAATTTTGAAAGATCTTACAAAACAACAGATTGGTCAATGTAGAGATTGGTCAATGAGTGAACTTGTTCAGCTAGAACATACAAAAAACATCCACTGAGATGTAAAGAGGGGGTGGCTAGGTGGCATAGTGGATAAAGCACCAGCCCTGGAGTCAGGAGTACCTGGGTTCAAATCCAGTCTCAGACACTTAATAATTACCTAGCTGTGTGGCCTTGGGCAAGGCACTTAACCCCGTTTGCCTTACCAAAAAAAAAAGATGTAAAGGGGATACATGGATCAGCAGACAGTGTCCACAAATAAAATAGTATGGCTTACTAGCTGTCATCTATAGGAGGGATAAAAATGTCAGTGAGTACCCCGGAAATTAAATTCTAAGAATTTGAACAGAATCAAGTATAACTAGCATAAAAAAAAGGGTGGTGGGAAAGCAGGAGGCACATAAGAAACATGATAGCTATCTTCAAATAATTCAAATAACTATCACATAAAAGAGGGAACCAATTGTTTTAAACTATCTCAATATGAAAGTCTAGAATAAACCTGTTTAATTATCAAATAGGAATATTTCAGTTGTATATAAGCACTCTCTAATGAATAGATCTTATACTCAAAATGGTAGTTCTAGAAAGGTGTGAATCTATTTAAACTGAGATATTGGAGTATAGGTGTAAGGAAGACTACATGAGCTCAATTCCCCTCCTAATGGAAAGACATATTAATATAGTGGTCAGCAACCATGGAAAATA
Organism: Macrotis lagotis; assembly: GCF_037893015.1. Classification (NCBI taxonomy): domain Eukaryota; kingdom Metazoa; phylum Chordata; class Mammalia; order Peramelemorphia; family Peramelidae; genus Macrotis; species Macrotis lagotis. The sequence goes on from NC_133666.1 coordinate 504,540,192, forward strand.
AAAATTCTGTGCAGCATAGATCAGTTCAGTAATTTCAAACTCTACATGATAGTCTTAAAAATGATCAAGAACTGTTGCTTCTGTGGGTCATATCTCCATATGAACCATATTAAAATCTAAAATGATTTAACATGAAAATAATTGTTTACCACAAAGAGTCCCTGAAATAGTTTCAAGGACCACACTTTAAGAAACAAAGGGTTAACATTTGGCTTATGCACCTACTACTCAGATTGTCAAGTCTATCAGACTTTTCCAATTGAGTTTCAACCAGTATCTCAGATTATAAAAGCCGCTGAATTAAAGTCACCTGAAGCAGAGTTGAAAGAGTCTTTTATTTCAACCCCCTCCCCCAATATCCCACAGATGATGATAGGGTGAGGGGTGTTCTTACCCATCATCATTGTTTTGGTCTAAACAAACTGAGACTAAATCAAGAACCATCAAGTGATGATAGAGTAAAAATTCTCTCCTTCAAGCAGTGGACAAACTGATGCACCTAGGAGGCAGGAAAATCTAACACTTCAAAACCAGCCTCAGAATTACTAGATGTGTGATCCAGTGTAAACCACATAATCTGCAAGCCTCAGTTTCCTCAACTGTAAAATGGGGGTTAAAAATAACACAGACAAGGTACAGTTAGGTGGTACAATGGAAAGAGCACCAGCCCTGGAATCAGGAGTACCTGATTTTAAATCTGGCCTCAGACACTTAATAATTACCTAGCTGTGTGGCCTTGGGCAAGGCACTTAACCTTACTGCCTTGCAAAAAACCTAAAGATAACTAAAAAAAAATAAAAACACAGACCTCAAAGGGTTCTTAGGAAGATCATTGGAGATAATGTTTGCAAAGTACTCAGCACAGTGCCTACTATAGAGCAGGCATTTAATAAATGCTTATTTCCTTCTGTAAGAAAAGACATTTGAAGCTGAATGGCTAAATGTACACAAACCATTTTCCCCAGATTTTTAAATCTTAATGAATCCTAATTATCAAGTTGGGGCAGCTAAGGAGTACAGTGGATAGACTGCCAAGTTAAAAGTCAGATAGACCTGAGCCAGCCTCAGACATTATCTGTATGACCCTGGATAAATCATTTCACCCTATTTGCCTCAGTTTCCTCATTTATAAAATGAGCTGGAGAAAGAAATGATGAGCCACTCCAGTATCTTTGCCAAGAAAACTGCAAATGGGGTTACAAAGAATTGGACACAACTAATCAACTAAAATAACAACAAAATTATCAACTTGGTTATAAACTTGTCCTCCCCTTTTCTATTTATAGAGTGAAAGTATAATCATAAGTTTTCCCTATCATTGAGGGAATCCTAATTTCTTCAACCACTTTGTAAAAGTGATATATTTAGAGAAATATGGAAAATGGACCACAAAAACAGTATAAAGAGTCTGACAGCAAAAAATGAAATCATAAAATCAGAGCTAGAAGGAAACCGGTTTTTGTTTATCTGCATTTTGGTTTTATTTTATTTTCACTTTCTTTGAATCCCCAGCACTTTGTTCAGTTCCTGGTTATAGCAAGCACTTAACCTAGGTTTGTTGACTCAAAGGCCAACTAGTGTAAACACTTTGTTTTACAGGTAAGGAACAGAGCCAGAAAGAAATGAGGGCATTTGCCCAAGGTCATACACAGAGTAAAATGGGAAGGGATTAGAAGTCTTTTGCTTCCCAAGTCAGTCTCTTTCTGCACCACAGTTCTCTACAAACTAGTCACTTTTGATTATCTTTGTCAAAAAGTGAATTTTCAGGAAAGCTAGGTGGATAGAGCATCAGCCCTGGAGTCAGAAGGACATGAGTTCAAATCCAGTCTCAGGCATTTAATAATTACCTAGCTGTGTGACCTTGACCAAGACACTTAACCCCATTGCCTTGCAAAAAAAAATCTAAAAGTGAATTTTCATTACATATTAACCTATTGGGGGCGGCTAGGTGGCCTCAGTGGATAGAGCACCAGCCCTGGAGTCAGGAGTACATGAATTCAAATCCTGACTCAGATACTTAAAATAATTACCTAGCTGTGTGGCCTTGGGCAAGCCACTCAAGCCGATTGCCTTGCAAAAATCTTAAAAAAATAATTAACCTATTGTGGCAAAATATAATACTGTAAAATGAAATGTACCATTTCTAACAAAATGCAGAACACTTACTATAACCCTAAATCAAATTTCTCCTTCAGTTTTATTTTTAAACTTCTATAATTTTCAGATTTTTTTCTTCAGATATTCATGAGCTCTCTCCTGACTATTCCATTCCTAGATAATTTTTTCATATTACTCCATAGAACCATCTTCCCAGCTATACCTTATTGTCTCCTTTCAGAGGCAAGGAAATAAAAGGAATAACTTTAATGGTGTTACTGAAAAGTAAAACAAAATCATATATATTCAACAGCTTTTATCACTCCACATAGTCATTTGACTCACCTATCTTCATTTCACTCACCCATCTTCACTGGAGAAGAAACTGGGGCAGTGAGCACACACAGGGAAATAAAATTCAAATGCAGCTTAGATAACCCCTAACTGTGAAAGTCTGTTCTGAAAGCTTCGAAGTCTAAGTGAAACTAGCTCCTAAAAATGAGAACTTTCTACCTCCCTCTCCTTTCAGAAAGAGGGTAAGGCTTTCAGACTAGGATAACCCTACACCAATGAAATTCTCATTCTGAAAGTCCTTGAATTAATTATCATAGTTATGATGAGTTTTATTGTTTTTTTGACACATCCAAAAATGGAGATCTGTATTTTGCTGCTGAATTCTACAGACAGTGTGCTTAGGCACTCGTTTGATATCTCCATTTTTCCCCAAGGGAAAAAGTTCTTTTTTCCCTAGAGTAAAGTAACTTCAGCCAGGGCCTTACATTTCAATGTAAGTGATCCCTCAAGTACTGGACAAGGAAGAAACTATCCAAATTATTGACCACAAGTCTTATGGGGCAACAAAGGGTTATGATCCTAAAGTAGGCAAGAAAGAAGCCTGAAAAAAAATCCAGGAAAGCACATATTTCTGAGTTAAACTTAAGAAAAGTTACCTTAGTCTTAGGTCATTACTAAACAGGTTTAAGATTTTATAGTCTAGGAATTAAGAAACTTTAAACAGGACTGGTCAAGCAAAATGAACTTGCCTTAGTGTGGAAGTCTATTTCCTTGCCATTTCAGCATTTGAGATTAAAAACAACTGGGTAGATTTAAATGACTCAGATAAGTTTACACTTGGAAACAATAAGCTCTTCATGTGTACTACTACTTTACATCTAAGCTTGAAATACTTCAAAACAATGAAAAATAGTATTTGAATTTATATTTACACTAATGAAACATATAAATACTTACACACATGCACATATATACATATAGCATTGCCAACTAAAATATTTGATACATAATAGCTCCCAATAACATCTTTTCTCTTATTTTCAACTTTGTTTCAGTGGTTAACATACACTTAATCCTCATTATGATACTGTAACAGAACTGAGAAGCAAAATTTTGGGGAGAGAAGAAAATAATTTAAAGAGCTGTGGATAATTCAAGCTTATTTTTATTTTTTGAAGGGCATAAATTAAAAAGCCATTTGCTCAATAATTAAAAGAGGAGTTTTGAGTCTTACCTCTAAGTTCCACTTAGAGGGAGAAAAATGAATGGATTGACAGATAGCACAAGATAAAAATCACGAGACTGTATCATGGCTTGGAAACAACTAAGGTGAATCCAAAAAAAGACAAGCCTAATGTCTTTACTATCATCACGGGGAGAGACATGTGACATATTCAGCTCCCTCTTAAGGGTCTTTTAGCACACAGACAAGAAGTAGGTTGACAAGAAAAATGTAGCTTACCAATTTCCTCAGTCCTTCTTAACACTTCTCTCAGTCAAAATCCTAATAGTCACAAAGACTTACAATAAGAAACAGAAGGATAGGGATGAGGCCTAAACCTGCAATTCTATGAATAAAGGAAATCCCTGGACAAGGGAAATTCCCTCTGCCCATGTAGGCCAGCTCTTTCTCTACAACTTTAAAGTCTTAGAGATGCTTAGAACATCAAGAGACTAAGTGATTTGCCCAAGGTCACAAGTCAATATGTGTTCAAGGCAACACTTCAATTTAGATCTTTCTGGTTCTCAAGTCAGTTTTCTGTCTGTTAGCTGCTTCTCCAGGAACTTAGAAGGGATCTTAAAAGTCATATACATGATACAAATACAAATAGGAAGTAAGAAAAGGAAAGAAGAGAGCCTGGGCAATGCCAACTCATTAGTCTGATCAGCCCCAACATAAACCACATCCACAAAACAACAGGGTAGGGCACTACTATTAAGAATGGTACTACCAGGATGGCTAGGTGGGAATGGCTAGGTGGTGCAGCAGACAGAGCACTGGACCTGGAGTCAGGAGTATCTGAGTTCAAATTCGGCCTCAGACACTTAATAATTACCTAGATGTGTGGCCTTGGGAAAGCCACCTGTAACCCCGTTTGCCTTGCAAAAACCTAAAAAAAAAAAAAAATGGTACTACCTAATAACTAAGGCTGGAATTCTTTATTCTCTCAAACCTGTTTTAAGAGCTTCAAAGAATATCCCATTAAGGAGAAATTGTTATAATGACAATCTATCTTTCTTCCTCTTAAAGTTCCATGATGAGTTTCCAGGCCAACCTCATTTTATTGCACTTCACTTTATTGTACTTCAAAGATATCGCATTTTTTTTACAAATTGAAGGTTTGTGGCAACCCTGCAAGTCTATTGGTATCATTTTTCTAACAGCATGTACTTGTATTGTGTCTCTGTGTCACATTTCGATAATGCTCACAATAGTTCAAACTTTTCTTTTTTTATTATATCTGTTGTGATAATGTATAATCATTGATCTTTGATGTTATTGTTATAATTTTTCTGAGATACCACAAACTATGCCCATATAAGATAGCAAATTTAATAAATAAACATGTGTCCTGATTGCTCCACTTACCAACCAATCCTGTCTTTTCCTTTCCTCTAGCCTCCCTACACCCTGAGATACAACAATATAGAAATTAGTTCAATTAAATAACACTACAACAAACTCTAACAGTTTAAATGACAGGAAAAGTCAATCAATGAAAATATCATTGTTGTTCTATTTTTTTTAAGAAATTGTCACAGCCCTGCCCCACCCACCCAATCTTCAGAAACCACTATCCTGATCAGTCAGCAGCCATCAACATCAAGGCAAGACCTTCCACCAGCAAAAAGTTTACAATTTGATGAAGGCTTGGATAATGGATAGTAATTTTTTTTTGCAATGTATATTTGCAATGAAGTATTTTAATTAAGGTATGTACATTCTTTTTTTTTTTTTTAGGTTTTTGCAAGGCAAACAGGGTTAAGTGGCTTGCCCAAGGCCACACAGCTAGGTAATTATTAAGTGTCTGAGACCAGATTTGAACCCAGGTACTCCTGACTCCAAGGCCGGTGCTTTATCCACTATGCCACCTAGCTGCCCCTGGTACATACATTCTTTTAAGACTATTGCACACTTAAAAGACTGAGGTGTAAAAATAACTTTTATATGCACGGAGAAACCAAAAAATTCATGTGACTCGCTGTTTCTGGTGGTCTGGAATGGAATCAAAAATATCTCTAAGGTATGCCATGCCTGTAGATGGTTTCTACATCAGAGAAAAACTATAAAATGGTTTCTATATCTGAACAGTCTCATCAGACTCACTCCTCATCTTGTTTTTGCAGTCATATATTAAGAAGGCTTATGGAAAAGTGGTATCAAACACAAACTTTAAATCTCAATGTCCTCTGCTTTGCTTAAGGGTGCTGTATTATCTGGATTAAGCATAAAATAATTGACATTCCCTCCTCTTAATACTATGACCCCAAAGAAGGGGAAACAGCTCAGAGGAAGGGTATTTAAGGAAAGGAGAGAAGCCTTTTTAAATGAAATGAAATCTTGGGTATGTCCCATCTTCACCTTGAATTTCAGTACGGAGCGAAGGACCCCAGCACCAAATACTCATGAACAAAATGTTATTAGTTTTTTATAATAAAGACAAGGAATAAAATGCTTTTTTATCTTTTATTTAAAGTACATCATATAAGAAAAAATGTTTCAAAATTCCTATTCATTTAAAAATTAGGAACAACTGGAATAAAACTGGAATTTCTGACACAAAATCAATGACCTTGAGAAGTGGAAAAAAGGACTTTGGTTATCACTGAACTCATTCATTCTTTTTTTAATCATTGTTATCCTTTAAAAAAAGTTTTTACATCAAATATTTCTCTCCATATTCCTCCACCTCTGTATATCTCTGTCTCTCTCTCTGTCTTTCATACATACATGCAAACATGATCTAGTCTCCTGCTGTCAAAAAAAGAAAAATAGTTAAGCAAAACTGACAAAATTCTTCACTCACAGTTCTCCAACTCCCTACCAAAAGAAGCATATCATTACTTTTAGCTACTACTACCTTTACAAGTTTGAATCTTTGCAGAGTAAATGTCACATCAAGGTAGAGCAGTGGATAAAGAAATGAGCATGGAGTCCAGCAGATATGAGTTCAAATTTAGCCTCAGCCACTTATTTATTAGCTGGGTGACCCTGGGCAATTCATTTAACTTCTGTTCATCTATAAAATCAGAATAATAGTAGCTACCTCTGAGGATCATATGAAACTATTTTTAAAGCACCTAGTAGTACTCAGCAAATGCTTGGTATTTGTTTCCTTTTTCCTATCCAATATTTAAAAAAATCAATAAACATGGTTTTAAAATAAGGACACTGATCTGGGAGAAGAGATATAGGTTCTTCAGCTCTACTATCATCTGCCACTTGAAAGACAGAGTATCACCTCCACCCCCCACCACCAGCTTTTCTACTTCCTTTTGAGTGGTCTTCCCCCTTAGAAAGTAAGATCCTTGAGGACAAGGATCTTCTTTTTTTTTTGTATTTGTATTATTAGCAGTTTCTGCAACTGCAAAATAAGAAAAATAACAGTCCATACTTCCCAGGATTATTGTGAGGATTAAATGGGTCTATTTCTAAAATATATAGCATAGTGTGTTTAATAAATACAGATTTACTAACTTACTAAAATAGGAATAGCATTAGCTTTAGAGATGGATGTCCTGTATTCAAATGTTAGTTCCTTACATAGTAACTATATAACCTCAGACAAGTTTTTGACTTTTCCAAGCCTTTGTAATATCTTTATCTTTTAAACAAGGGGGTTGGATTAGATTATCCTTTAAGACTCCTTCCATCTCTAGACTTCAGATCTTGTCAAATAACTTGAAAATGTTATTTAATGATCCCATTTGAAAAATTAAGATTTAGACTATAAATAAAATCTAAGGCCCCTTATCCTATGATGATGTGGTAGACTTTCCTGCAAATAAACGATATTATATTTATACTTTTTCCCCTGAAAGTGACTACAATGGATCTTCCCATCTCAAGGCTAATTTAGAACTAGTTTAAACTATTGGCAAACATGTACTTAAAAAAAAGTCAGGGGCAGTGGCTGGGTGGCACAGTGGATAGAGCACCGACCCTAGGGTCAAGAGTACCTGAGTTCAAATCCCACTTAATAATTACCTAGCTGTGTGGCCTTGGGCAAGTCCCTTAAACCCATTGCCTTGCAAAAAACCTAAAACAAACAAACAAAAAAAAGTCAGAAAGAGACAGGAAACCATATTCCTTGGAAGAAAAGGAAGGAGTCAGTAAGGTACAATTGTAAGGATGATATAGCATCCTACATAGGCAGAGAATTCTTTTTTAAAACCTTGGGGTTCTATAATAACTCCCATTCCTAATTTTGATTTTCATGGTTTAATGTTTTCAGAACTTTATTTTTCCACAACAACCCTATAAGGTAAGTAGAGCAAATAGTTTTAGCTCTGCTTTATGTGTGAGAAAACAGAGGGGAAGTAACTTGTCCAAAGTCACACTGTTAGTAAATATTGGCACCTGGATTTAAACCCAAGTCATTAAGTCAAAAACCATTTATTAAGTGCTTATTATGTGCCAGATACTGTGCTAATCACTGGAGAGACAAAGAAAGGGCAACAAGGAGCTTACAGTTTAATGATCTCTGCTAATTCCAAGACCAAGGTTTCTCAGGTTCAACACACTAATTATGTTAGAAAGCTCAATACAAATGAGCAATATGCTAGGACAGTCAAAAGAACTGTGATTTGTGGATTGAAATAACAGGAAACATACTATGCAAGGTAAGTAAGGGATGTGGTAGTGCTGTTATATACCTGTGAGACTTATTTTTATTTCTAATTCTAGACACTTTCTAAAAAAAAAATGATAAACTAGAGTATGTTGTAGAGGACAGTGATCAGGATGGTGAGAATAAAAACTATGGCACAGGAGGAGCAAGCTGAAAGAACTAGGAACGTATTTGAGACACTATCATGTGAAGAGATTAGATAAACTTTACTTGGTCCTTGAGAGTGGAATCAGGTACAATGGGCAGAAATTACTAATTTAGATGTGATGTGGAGAAATCAGAAGTACGGTCAAAGGGTACAAGTCCCAGAGAGGAAAATTTAAGCCAAAACTCCCCAACAATTAGGGAAGTCTAAAAACAGATTAAGTTGATTTAGAGAGAAGTAGATATAATTTCTATCAGCAGATGCAAGCAGAACCTGGAAAACCACTTACTGCAGATATTGTACCTTATTTGAGTAAGGATTGGTTTAGATTAACCAGAATCCACAGATATCTAAATTTCAAGGGGCACATGGAACATATCAAAAAATGCATCTTCATTTTCGCTATCTTTTTTAAAAATACATTTTTTTCATATATATATATATATATATATATATATATATATATATGCAAAGATAGTTTTCAACCTTCATTTTTTAATCAGGTTTTTCCACTCCTTCCCTTCCCTCCTCCCTTCCCTTGATAGCAGGTAATCTAATAGAGGTTAAACATGTATAACTATGTTAAACAGATTTCCATATTAATCATGACAATTGGAACAAAAGGAGGGAAAAAACATGAGAAGGAAAAAAATTAAAAAAAATTTTTAAATCATTTCAGCTAATTTCTAACCAAAATGTGGCATTTCCTTCAATCATTTAAAGTATTCTGAGAAGGGGTCCAAAAGTTTCAACAGACTGACAAATGTCATGCCATAAAAAAGATAAGAACTCCTGACTTAGATGCTAGATGATCTTTGAGGTCCTCTCAACTCATATACTAAACAAACAAAACAGACAATATATAGTGTTAATTGTAAATTGTATAGAAACTTGGATGATATTGAAATGAATTGGTAGCAAACAGAAAGAAAGAAATAAAAATAGTAAAGATAATTAAAAATTTATGAAGCTGAACTAACTCTAGCTGTTAGAATGTCACTTAATTTAAAACTATTGTTTTAAGTTCCTTCTTGAGATCTAATGCTAAAATAAATGTGAGGGGAAGTGGGAAATGGCAAAAGGAGAAGAGCCTCTCCTAGGTGCTCTCTCTCAAAACTTATAAACTAAGGATTCTAACTAAATTTTTCAAGAGACAGAATCCGCAGAGGGATCCAGTGAGGCAGTTCTCCAACCCAAGGTAACCTGGAAGAGAGCAGAAAGGCTCCACTCCACAGGGTTAGAAGGGTAGCCCCCCAGAGCAAAGGAACTTCAGCCTCCCAGAGGCAGCCCCAGGGCACTGGGAGCCATGGCTCACAGCAGCAGGGACAGTTTCCTGACCTACACTTGGGGAACACAGGACAAAACTTGAGGGGATCAGCAGGGGTACCTCTGCCAGAGTGAGCATGAAGTCCAGCCTTCAGGGCATTCAGCGAGGAGTGTGGCCACAGCAGCCCAGATCCAGGAACCTGAAGCAAGAGCTGGTAAGCAGGAGCCCCCAGAGCCTGAGTGCTGAGCCTGGGGAGGGGAGGGGAGAGAGACTGCCAAGCTCTGTCCTCTGTCCCTGGAACAGGACTTTGGGGCTCTGAACACATTCAGATCCTGATCACAGTCTAGGCCCTCCATAGAACAGCAGCCCCCACCCCCACCTCAGTCCCATGGCAGAGGAGTATGCTTATGGTCATTCACAGACCAGGAGGGAAGACAAGAGCTTCATACACAGAGATCCTTGGTTGGGGGGGGGGGGGCCCAATAATACTCAAAAGCTCAGGAAGCACCCCAAAACCAAGAGAAATGAATAAGCAGAGAAAAAAAAAGAGGAACACCATTGAAAAATACTTTGCAGGGCAGCTAGGTGGAGCAGTGGATAAAGCACCGGCCCTGGAGTCAGAAGTACCTGGGTTCAAATCTGGTCTCAGACACTTAATAATTACCTAGCTGTATGACCTTGGGCAAGCCACTAAAGCCCATTTGCCTTGCAAAAAAACAACAACAACAACAAAAATACTTTGCCTATGTTCCCAAGAAGGCTCAAAACAATCATTCTGAAAATAAGGAAGTACAAGCTCCTGCATCTAAAGAGTCCAAGAAAAACAGAAATTGGGCACAGGCTATGATAGTACTCAAAAAAGACTTTGAAAATCAAGTGAGGGAGATAGAAGAAAAATTGGGAAAAGAAATGAGATGCAGGAAAAACATGAAAATGAAGTCAGCAGCTTAGTCAAGGAGATCCAAAAAAATGGTAAATAAAATAACATATTAAAAAACAGCATTGGTCAAATGGATAAAACAGTTCAAAAAGTTACTGAGGAGAAGAATGCTTTAAAAAGCAGAATTGGCCAGATGGAAAAAGAGATGAGAAAGCTCTCGGAGGAAAACAAATCCTTTAGATGTAGAAAGGAACTGAGAGAGGCTGCTGATTTTATGAGAAATCAGGACACAATATTTCGCAACCAAAAGAATGAAAAATTAGAAGAAAATGTGAAACATCTCAGTGAAAAAACAACTGATATGGAAACCAGATTTAGGAAAGATAATCTAAAAATTATTGGAATATCTGAAAGTCATGACCAGGAAGAATTACTACAAGAAAGTTGTCCTGATATCCTAGAAGCAGAGAGCAAAATAGAAATTAGGAGAATCCACTGATCTCCCCCAGAAAGAGATCCAAAAGAACAACCCCCAGGAATATTACAGCCAAGTTCCAGAACTCCCAAGTCAAAGAGAAAATATTACAAGCAGCCAAAAGGACACAATTCAAATATTGTGGAGCTGTAGTCACAGGATCACACAGGACTTAGCAGCAACTACATTAAAAGCTCGTAGGGCTTGAAATATAATATTTCAGAAGGCAAAAGAGCCTGGAATGCAACCGAGAATCAACTACCCAGAAAAACTGAATGTTCTCTTCCAGGGAAAAAGATGGCCTTTCAATGAACCAGGGGAATTTCAAATGTTCCTGCTGGAATGGCCAGAGCTGAACAGAAGGTTTGATCTTCAAATACAGAACTCAGGTGAAGCATAGAGAATGGAGGAGAAAGGGAAAATATTGAGGGACTTAATGATGATGAACTACATGTATTCCTGCATAGAAAAATGATACTGATAATACTCATATGAACTTTCTCATTTAATAGAGTAGGTAGAAGGAGCTTTTATAGATGAAGCACAGGAGAAAGCTGAATTTGAAGATATAATGTGGCATAAAAATGGAGTCAACAGTTAAAAGGGAAATGTAATGGGAGAAAGAAAAAGGAGAGGGGGAATAGGCTAAGATATTTCATACAATAGATTTTTTTTATTACAATGAGCTATTGCAATGATATGAAAGGGAGGAAGGCAAAGGGGAATGAGGGAATCTTCATTCTCATCAGAGGTGGCTAGGAGAGGAAACAGCATATATACTCAATGGGGTATAGACATCTGGAGTAAGAAGGAGAGAAGGGGACAGGGCGATGTGAGTAATAGAGAAGAGGATGGACCATGTGGGGAGAGTGGTCAGATATAACACATTTTCTTTTTTACTTCTTGCAAGGGATTGGGATTGGATGGCCTGTCCGGGACCATAGAGCTGGGTGGATGCTGGGCCTAAGAGGTGGTATGTGGGCTCGGGGCCTCTTGGCCCCAGGGCCAGGGATCTGTCTGCTGCACCCTCAACTACCCTACAGCAGAGACAGAGTGAAAGGAGAGAGAAAATATAGTATATGGTAGTAGAGAAGTGCAAATGGAGGGAGTTGAGATCAGCAATGGCAACAGTGGAAAAATATGGAAGTAGATTTTGTGATGGACTTATAAAGAATGTGATTCACCCATGATAGAGCTGGAGGTGTTGGAACACAGACTGAAGTACATTTTTTATTATTATTATTATTATTGGGGAGGGGGGGATGCAGGGCAAATGTGGCTGGGTGGCTTGCCTGGGGCTCACAGCTGGGTGTCTGAGGCCGGATTTGGACCTGGGTGCTCCTGGCTCCAGGGCTGGTGCTCTGTCCACCACCTGGCTGCCCCTACTATTATTATCATTATTATCATTATCATTATAATTATTATTATTATTATTATTTTATCTTGGGTCTTTTTTTGTTTGTTTTTGCAGGGCAATGGGTTGGGGTGGCTTGCCCGGGGTCCCACAGCTGGATGATTGTTGGGTGTCTGGGGCCGGATTTGGGCTCACGTGCTCCTGGGTCCACAGCCAGTGCTCCGTCCACTGTACCACCTGGCCACACCTACTACTATTATTATCTTTTTAATTTTAATTTTTTCTCTCTATTTTATCGCTCATGTGGGTCTATATTTTGGGAGGGAGGGGTATTATGTTCACTATTAAACAAGAATATTTTAGTCATGTATAAATAAACATTATTTGTACAAAATAAGAATAAATAAAAATTTTTTTTTAAATAAAATAAAATAAATGTGAGCTTGTCAGGGAAAGATTTTCCAAAGGCTGAAATTATAATTAGCAATTCTTGGCCATGTCACTAAAAAGCACAAAAATTGAAACCAAGCTCCAATTTTATTACCTGAAAATTTTCTGAAAAAAAAAATTTCTGAAAAAAAATATGTGTTTTTTTTTAAAAAGTTCCTAAGCTCCTATGGTCAATTATTTTATATTTATCTATAATAAAATTCAAATCATGATCAATGTAAAGAAAACTTTACATGCTCAAAGTTGTCTGCTAATAACTTCAGGGTTTTAAGTAATATTGATTCAATAAATATCAGTTTATTTTTATCGTTTGGAGAATAAAAACTTCTTTTAATAATATCAAGATTCACAGGTATAACCTTGATATTTACGAAGTTCGTAGCTGTACTATTGTAAAACTCATTCATCATTAATACCAAATAATATCACGTACCCTTTTGTTTAGGCTTCTATGAGAGATTACATGATTCAAAAATTCAAAGAAAGCAGACAACACTATAAACCTGCCTTGAATTACAATAAAACAAAAACTACAGGAAATCCAAACCTTAAATTTCTATACCCTGAAAAAAATTAAAAACAATCTTTTAAAAGCCAAATTATTATAAATCAAGATCTTATTCTTTTAATAAAGTTTGTTCAATATATAAATATTATAGAATCTTGAACTCATCAATTCCCTACTGGTTAAAAAGCACATTATTTTGCAGGTCAAAAGTCAATCAAGTTTTACTGCTTCAGTCAATCTGTCATCCTGACCTGTGAACACATAGTGCAAAGAAACAGATCACCAATCAATATGCACAGTCCCTACTTATATTCACTAGGGATGGAAGTCACATATCCTAAAGCTACTTACAAAAATTCTTCAAGCTGTTCCTTCCCTGAAGTCCAACTATAAATGCCTCATCACATCATGCAGGTGACCCTAGGTTATTTCAGCAAAGCACAAGCTAGAGCAGGTAGAATCAATCTGGAAAGATTTAGACTAAGGAATAGGCTCTGAATGTCATCTGAGGAAGAGCCAAGCAGCTCATGAAACTAAAATGAGAAGGGAAGGAGTGTTCACAATAATAAAATTAGATTTTTTTAAAGAAATATAACTCTCATTTAAGGCAACAAAGATTTTAAAAGTTCATATAGTGTGTCAAGCCCTAAAAAAAGATGCAAAATGTTTATATAAAACATGGTTCCCTTCCTTCCATAGGGCCTACCATCTTCCTCCAAGAGATTATTACAAGTTAAATGACTGCATCTTCAGGAAAAGGTATAAAATGTACTTTTCCACAATAAATTTAACTCAACAAACTGAGGGCCTACTATGTTCAGGATGTAATGCCAAATACTGAGAATACAAAAATTTTTAAAAATCATTCCTGCCCTCAAAGAGCTTATATTAATCAGGATATCAATATACTTGACTTCTGCATTCCTATGAAATTAACCAATAGGGAGAGAGGGATAAAATAAAGTCATGCAAATTGAAATTTGGATTCCATACAAATTGAAAATAGAATACATTAGTTTTAAAACTGATTGACAAGTCTTAAAAAGCAACAAGAGCCACATTTCTTAAGCCAAAGCTCCATCACAAATAACTCCATCTAAATGTTGTTTGATAATGTAAGATAATAACATAATAACAATAACTTACCTAAGGCAGGCCATACTCAAAAAAAAAAATAACTGGTAGCCTAAATTCCCTTTGTTATCTCAAATATTATATGTGTATGCTATATTTTGTCATGGATACATTAGTATCCATTTAAAAAAAAGTAAGAATTTACTATTTGCTTGTAAGCCATTTATTATAATTAGAATGTGTTCATTTATGTTCGGTGAATGGTTTTTGCATTTGCTACCTTTAAAAGGAAAATGTTTGGGGCAGCTAGGTGGCGCAGTGGATAGAGCACTGGACCTGGAGTCAGCAGTACCTGAGTTCAAATCTGGCCTCAGACACTTAATAATTACCTAGCTGTGTGGCCTTGGGAAAGCCACTTTAACTCCACTGCCTTGCAAAAAACTTTAAAAAAAAAAAAGGAAAATGTTTTTCACTATTTACAAAAAACTTCAGTATAGAATTTGCCCTTTTGTTATTTTTTTTAATATAACTGTGCAGTATTGGATTAATTATTTTGACTTTTGAGTATTGAGATTATGTTTATAATATATGAATGTAAAATTAACATGTACAAATTATGAATAATTATGATAGCTATGAAAAAATGTGAAATTATAAATATTTAGAAACAGTCAACTTTTAAAATATATTTTATTACAGATTAAGATAGCAGAATGCTTGATACATTGATTAATTCAGCAACTTACTATTTCTAAAACATCATGCTATGATTCATATCTTAAGCATGGTTGTACATGTATAGCCTATACCGGATTACTGCTATCATAGGCAGGGGGAGAAGGAAGGGAGAGAGGTAAAAAAATGTGGAACTCACTCATATAAAAAATGAATGCTGAAAACTATCTTTACATTTTAGAAAAAAATAATTTTTTTTAAAGCATCATGCTAGGAACAGTGAAGAATAATGATAAATCAAAATCCCTTCACATCACAGAGTGTAAGATTATTACTCACAGGACAGATACACAAGTCAAGGAAAATTACTAGGAAAGCATGAGACAAGAAACTTTGTTTTTCTCATGTTACTATTTGTATTTGTCATAAATAACTCACTTGTATAAATACAAAATGATTTTCAGATCTTTTAAACAATGAATCTAACAGAGTCCTACACAAATACAAAACCAGTCTGCCATACAAGTTAAACCAGCAAAAATAGGGGAGTACAATTATACTTCCAAATCACATTAATGAGGAAAAAAATGCTTACCAATACTTTGTTTTCTACTTTGTCTCCCTTGACTTCTAACTTTACTTTCTTTTTTACTGCAATTTTAATCTTCCTGCCAATAACATCCTTGATACTTTCTGCAAAAAAAAGAGAGAATGACATAATTATAATCATAACAAGGAAAGAAATCAAGGAGAAAAAAGAAAAAGGATGGTTCTTCTAGCAAAGAATACTTTAATGTCAAATTCTTTTCATTATTATCAGATATTCTGAATGCAACACTTATAAGCACCTACTATTCAACTTCCAATGAACTAGATGAGAGAGAAGCTAAACACTTGTTTTGATATTTGAAGAATTTAAAATTTTATTAGGAAGTTAAGACATACACATTTTAAATGACAAAATGATCAAATACTAAATGTATGATACAGAATAAATAATATAGGAATTAAGAAGGGAGAGGTCAGTAGGGGCTAGAAGCCAAGAGGGCCTCTTAAGAATTTCTGGTTTCCTTCAGAATTCAGCTCAGGTAACACTTTGTCCATGAAGACTTTTCTGATCCCATCTCTAATATAAATAAAGCTCCTAAACCTCCCCCAAACTATTTGACATTCATTCTAAATCTATCAAGAATATTTATACATTATTCTGTATTTATCACTATTATTATTATTATATATTATATTATGTACTTATCCTTCAACTAGCATATATTAGACTTTCCCAAGGCATTACACTAACACCTGGGGATAAAAAAAAAGACAAAAATACAGTTCTTGCTTTCAAGTCTAATGGAGAAAGACAACATGTGAACAACTGTAAAAACAAGCTATATACAGAATAAACTGGGGTATTCTCGGAGACAAGACACTAGGGATTAAGGAGGGACTGAGAAAGTCTTCTTGCAGAAGGGGAAAATTTTTGCTAAGACTTGAGGGAATTTAAGGAAGGTAGGAGGCAGAGATGAGGGAATATGTTCTAGGAACAGGGATAGACAAAGTTGTCAAAAGAAGGAAATCAAGGAAGAAAACAGGTTAAAGATAGACCATCCTGTTCCAGGAACTGCAAGATCAACATGCCACTGGATTGCAGAGAACATGGAAAGGAATAAGATATTAAGAAAACTGGAAAGGTAAAAAGATACTTTATGCAAAGATTTTTAAAGCAAAACAGAGGATATTCTATTTGATCCTAGAGGTAATAGGGAGCCACTTGAGTTGAAGCAGGGAGAAATTTGAGGCAGGGACAACAACCAGCAGATTATGGCAATCATCTAAGTGGGAGATGATGAGGACCTACACCAGGGTGATGAACAGAGAGTCAGAGGAGAGAAGGGGTCATATAGAAGAGATGCTATGATGGTAGAAATGATATGGGAAGGTAAAAGTGTAGAGCTGAGAATCACACCTAGATTGTAAATCTGAATGAGTAAGATGACCTCATTAGGAAGAGGAAATTTCTGGAAGAAAAGATGAGTTCCATTTTAGACCCATGGAGTTTAACAGGCTATTGAGGAAATCCATTTCTAGATCTAATAGGCAAATAGAGGCTAGAGGTGGAAAGAGATTAGGGCTATTCAAGTAGATCTCAGAGTCTTCTGAATAGAAGTGATAAATGAAACCATGGGAATCAAGGAGATCAAATGAAATGTAGTCAACATTGAAATTTAAGCTCCATTGTATACATTAAGGGCTACATTGGGAGATGGAACAACTATGTTGGACACAGTTCCTCTCAGCAGCTTGGTGATCACAGACAATCATGAGACCTGTTATGGAAAATGACTTCGACATCCAGAGAGAAAAGCATTAAAACTATGGAGTCTGAATGCAGAGCAATGTATACAATGTTCACTTTTTAAAATTTCTCTTTATGTTTTTTTCTTTCTTTTTCATGGTTTCCCCTCAGTTCTAATTTCTCTATCACAGCAAGAATAATATGGAAATATGTTAAACATGATTGCACATGTATAACCTACACCAGCTTGCTCATTAACATTGGGGAGAGAGGGGAAGAGAAGGGAGGGTAGTAGAAAAACAATGTGGCACTCAAGCTTCCAAATGAATGAATGCTGAAAACTACTTTTGCAAGTAATTGGGGGGAAAAAAGAAAATAAAAAAACAAAGCAAACAAAGTTCTTTCTTTGATGCCAAGAACTATTTTATTTTTGTTAGCACACAGGACGAGCTTAATTATGCTTAGTGATGGTGAAGGAAATAGACCTTGAAGGACATGGAAAACTAATAAATGAGAGAAGAATGAGGTGGGTGGTGATTGGGGAAACGATTATGTCAGAATATCCAAGGCTGCCATCAGTCAGCCCCCACCAAAGCCCTCACCTTTTGGAAGTCTAAGATTCATAAAAGAAGGGGACTCCAAGTGCCCATGGCAAGGAAGGAAAGAAGGAGTAAATTTTGTGTCCAACTTTATTAAACAATTGTCTTCTAAGAGGTTTGAATCAATGGCACACAAGAGCATTAGATAAAGTTGTCACCTGTAACCAACTTGACAGAGCAATTCAAAAGACTGCGTGCAGGAATAGGGAAAAAAAAGGTAAAATGGTTATCAGGAGGTCTAACTCATTCAAAACTAAACTTAGGCATCTGAGGGCTGAGCAGTGTAAGGAAGTGGTCAATGTGGGTAGAGGAACATGTACACAAATCAAAATGAAATGAAGTTTTCCTATGCGGTCAATAAATAGTGTGAAGTTTCAGATTTGCAGTGACTTCTGTCAAGTGTTTCAGGTTTCCTTTCCACTAATTTCTAATGTCATTTATTCTGCCCATTTTTCCTTGAGCATCTGAAGCAATCTAAACTTTCTAATTACCAATGGACAACATATTTCCTGATTAAAAATCTGTAGTCCCTTTGGTTAAACTTATCTCCTCACTCCTCAGACTAGCTATTAAGAATTCCCCTGCCACCTCAAGCACTCTACTGATCTAAGAAGGACCTCTCCAAGAGCTCTCAGGAATGGAAGGTATCTTCTTTGCCTGGACAGGTTTCCTTTCTCTTGGAGGGTAAAAGACCATTCTATCCTGAAGAAGATGGAATTCCCTAACAAATCAAAAGACAAGGCAGAAAAGGCCTTGGGGGTTTATACATACATATTTACAAATTATATATACATATATAGTTACATATATTCATATAGTAGTTAAATATCTATCTATTGTATATATACATTGTGGCATAGAGATACATATATATAGATAGATGTACATATGCATACATATATCTATTTATACAAATATAAAACATACTTGCAGTTTGAAAGGAGAGATGGGGTGATTCTCTTAGGCAAAAAAAAGGGGGAGTAACTTCTTACCCTTAAGTCTGAATTTGGCTAAAGGTCACTTTTGACATTCACCCAAAGCACAGCCTCCAACAAATTCCAACCACAGTTTCTTTGTGTTATTTGACTTTCTGAGTGACCAGACACCAAAAGAAGAGCGCCCTAACTTTCCTAAGATATAAGACTGTTTCAGACAGAAACCAGGGAGGCAAATTCCAATTCCACAAATGCAGACTGATGAGCCGTTGGAAACTTCCCCTTGTGGGCGGTCAGTGCGGAGCATCAGCTGTCTGGAGCTGTGGACCCTTCAGGATGCCAGCGAAGGCTCAGTCAAGGCTAGGCCACTGGGGCCAAAGGCAACGGCAGGCTCAGGTGAAGTCTTAAAATGCTGTTTTTGTCCGGCCAGACAGGTTATATCACACCGTCCATCTTTTGGAGATCCTGCACGCAACCTCTTTTAAAGCCCAAAGTGCCAGCCGAGGATCCTGGACTCCCAAAGCAGCGCCTTGGCGCCGCCCCCCCCCCCCAGCAAGGTCGCCCTCCCCAGGCGCCCATCCCGGGGGTTCTCCAAGCAGCGGGTGACCTTGGCCGAGTCACAGAAGGAAGTGGGACAGGGAGTCACGGTTAATCATTATCGGGGCAGCTCCGATTAAGAACTCAATTTCCTGGCCCGGAGTTTACGTCAACCTTTTACACACTCACTCACCCCCCCAGGCCACGCCTTCCCCGGCGCAGTCTCTGAGCCCGCACCGCACCGCACGGACCGCGCGGGCGAGGGGCTGGCACTGCGGAGCAGCAGCAGCAGCAGCAGCGCCCGGGCCGCCGCGCCCCCGCGCCCCCCGCGCCCCCCGCGCCCCCCGCGCCCCCCGCGCCCCCCGCGCCCCCCGGGCCGCCGCGCCCCCCGCGCCTCCGCGCCCCCCGGGCCCCCCGCGCCGCACCCGCTCGGAGTTTGCGGCTCCGCCAGGCCCCCTCCCCTCCCTGCCTCCGGAGAGCTCGCCTCTGCCCGACGCCCCCGGCCCCCGCACGGCCCCCGCACGGCCCCCGCCGCTCCTTCCCATTTTGACACACTTTGATCTTTTTTTCCCTCTCTTTTTGGGGCGGGGCCAAACCGGGAAACTTCCCCGCGGACGCGGCCAGACGCGGGTCCCGCTCGGGAGTCATCCCGGGGGCGGGGGAGGTGGAGGTGGGCTGGGGAGGACAACAAATAAAGGGCGCGAGTCTTACCTATCAACTCTTGGGGCACCTCCGAGCCCTCTTCAGCCATGGCTGCCCGTCAGCGAGGGGCCGCGCTGGCCCGACACGATCGGCTCTTGCCCCCGCCCTCTGCAAGCACCCGAAATATCCACTTGTCTCTTTTCTCCCGAAAAGAAGCAGCGGCGGGGAGCGGGGAGGAGCGAGGCTGCCAAGCGGGGCTACCGCGGCCCTCCCTCCCCCACCGGGAGAAGAGTTGCGAGCAGAGAGGGCTCGGCGGCCGCTACATGACGGCTGCCCGCCGGCGCCTGGCGAAGGCTGGAGCGGGCCCCGGGGCAGCAGCCGGGCCGGAGCCGGGCCGGAGCCGGGGCAGCAGCCGGGGCAGCAGCCGGGCCGGAGCCGGCCGGAGCCGGGGCAGCAGCCGGGCCGGGGGCAGCAGCCGGGCCGGAGCCGGGGCAGCAGCCGGCCGGAGCCGGGGCAGCAGCCGGGCCGGAGCCGGGGCAGCAGCCGGGCCGGAGCCGGGGCAGCAGCCGGGCCGGAGCCGGCCGGAGCCGGGGCAGCAGCCGGGCCGGAGCCGGGGCAGCAGCCGGGCCGGAGCCGGGGCAGCAGCCGGCCGGAGCCGGGGCAGCAGCCGGGCCGGAGCCGGACAGAGCCGGGGCAGCAGCCGGGCCGGAGCCGGCCGGAGCCGGGGAGGCGGCCGCGCCGCCCGCAGCAGCCGCGCTGCCTCGCCCCGCGCCGCGCTCGCCCCCGCCGCCGCCGCTGCCAGCCCGCAGCCGCTGCCGCCTCCCTCCTTCCTGCTCCAGACACCTACTGGCCCTAGGTGCGAGCGGAAGGCGCGGGCAGGGGGCGGGGAGCGGAGGAGGGGGCGGGAGCAGGGATAGGGTGTCCTCGCTCCGTGCCGCTCCCCGCCCCGCCGGGGCCGCCGGGCCCGGGCAGAGCCGCCCCCGCCCCGCCGCCGCCCCGCCGCCGCCTCACCTCGCGAGAGCCCGCCTCTAGGAGGGGGCCCCGGCTGGGAGCCGGCCCGGGGGCCCCGGGGCGCCGCGGCAGCCGGGGGGCCATCTGCCGGCCGCAGAGGGGAGAGCCGGGCCCGGAGCCTCCACGCACCCCGGGGGCCGCCCGGGCCCGGAGCCTCCACGCACCCCGGGGGCCGCCCGGGCCCGGAGCCTCCACGCACCCCGGGGGCCGCCCGGGCGCCTGCTCCCGCCCCGGAGCGGCGTGGAAGCCCGGACCCGCGGCCCCTTGCCCCGGAGCCCCCCGGCCCGCTACGAGTTGCCCCTGTATCCGCGGCGCCGCTCGGCCCTCCCCCGAAACCTGGCCCCCCCCCGAGCCGCGTGGTGGGGGCGGCCCCGGACACCGTGGGCATGTGCTCGCCAGACCCTCCCAGCACCCGTCATTGGCATTGTACCAGCGGATGGCGAGGACCCCCGCGCTTCGGCTCTCCCGCCCCCCGGAGGGCTGGGAGGCCCCGAGGCCAATCCCCTCGTTTGGCCGAAGGAGAAACTAAGGCTCCCGGTCAACTCTGGAAAGTGGGCAGTGGACCCCTGCGGGGGTCAGGGCCCGCAGCAGGCGGAGCACCCGGGGGTGTTTGGATACTCGGTCTAGGCCTGCCGGGACCAGGAAAGCAAGCATCTTCCCCGGTGAGGATTGGTTTACAGCAGGCAAAGGGAGAAGAGAAGACCGGGAAACCTGAAGCTCGGAAGGTCTCACTGGAAACCAACCTCTTTCAACACTGTAAACAAGTCACTCCCAGCTCAGACTCTTTCAGGGCCGCCCTCTTGCCTACATGGCAGAAATACTGGCATTCCAGACCCTCTCAGATCTAACCCACTCAATTTCTTTTTGCAAGGCAATGGGGTTAAATGGCTTGCCCAAGGCCACACAGCTAGGTCATTATTAAATGTCTGAGACAATTTTTTTTACATAAGTTTAAGAGCTAGGAAAAACCTTTGTTGTCATATGGTTCAACTCATCTGTGCAAGAATCTTGTCCAGAAGACAGCTAGACCAAGTAATCTGTAATCTCCTGAAACAGCCCATTCCATTTTAAAAAAGCTCACGTTCTTAAATGGTTTGCTTACACCAAAGCTGTCTTCCTCCTCAAGTTCTACACTGCATAGTTCCACTTTCAAGGCCAAGACCAGAACAAGTTGGATATCTCTTCCCCAGGATAGCCCTTCAAGTACTTGAAGCTAGCTATCATGTCCCCTCCTAAGGATTCTCTCCAGTATAAACATCAATCAGTTCCTTTAACTTTCCCTTTAGAACATGATCTTTACCAGCCTCATTGCCTTCTAGCACCTTTTCTTCTGTTAGTCCTTTGACTCTCAGTCATTTGGATCTTGCTTTAGAACATACCAATTCATCTCCCCTTTTCTAGATCTTTGACTTTATAAGGAAATTGTGGGGGAAGGGGCCAGAAGGGATGCCTACTGAAAAATTGGGTGACTTACTTTTCCAGTAAGCCTTTTATTTATATTAATTAGTCTCCTGACTAAAATGCTCTCTACTCTCATCTCTTCTTTCCTCAACATATTTCAATCTTTCTGGATCTATGAAGTCAGAATTCATCCATACAGCTTTCCCAACCTGCTCCAAGAGATGATTTCCCTCTCCTTTTAATGTATTGCCCCTCCATGGGGCAAAGAGATAGCATGATGTGATGTCAAGAGTGAGAATCTTGAAATCTGGAGAGGACAGTCAGTTACTAACATGCAGACACCCTGGGCAAGTCACTTATAAGCAATATAGATTAATCAATTTAGTTTTTGTCTTTGAGCCAAATTTAAAGGACTTGCCCAAGGTCATTGTAGTAAGTATCTGTCTGGGTCTGGGGCAGCTAGGCAGCACAGAAGATAAGGCACTGACTGGCCTTGGAGTCAGGAGACTAGGGGTTCAAATCTACCCCCAAACATGTGCCGCTTACTAGTTCCTTAGGCACTTAGCCTTGATTATCTTGTATCATACCTAGCTGACTGGAGGAGAAAGTGAGACTGGTGACTTAGCATAGCACCCTTTCACTCAAACCCATTTCATGTGTTGTCATGGCATCACCTCCCTGATGTCATGGTCTTCTTTGAGAATGAAGGACAAAAATCTTTATCTAGGTCTAGTGTCTGAAGCTGGATATGAACTCACAGGGTCCATGCTGTGTCACCTACCTGCTCCTAGACTAATCAACTTGTAATAACCACAATAATGTTACTAATACTGCTATAAGACTGGGATATGTCTAGGAATAAAACTTTCCCTCAAAAGGAATACAGGGAGCATAGCTAGGTGGCGCAGCAGATAGAGCACCAGTCCTGGAATCAGGAGTACCTGAGTTCAAATCCAAATCCAACCTCAGACACTTAATAATCACCTAGCTGTGTGGCCTTGGGCAAGCCACTTAACCCCATTGCCTTGCAAAAAAAAAAAGGAATGGGGGGGCTGGGCAGCTAGGTGGCACAGTGGATGGAGCACCAACCCTGGAATCAGAAGGATGTGAGTTCAAATTTGGGCTCAGACACAATAATTACCTAGCTGTATGAGCTTAGACAAGTCACTTAACCCCATTGCCTTGGTGGGGGGCGGGGGGAAGGAATATAAAACATTCCTGAATTTCAGTGAAAATGTCCTTTGATTTAATGGAATGCTAGACTTGGAATCATGAACCTTTGGGTTCAAATCCTTGACCTTACTCAGCCTAGTTTCCTCATTCATTAAATAGAAAAAACAATAATAAAGAAAACTGCAAATTTTAAAGCATTCGATTAATTGCAGTATAATGTGATAGATATTATACTCAGAATAGAAAGACAAATTCAAATCCTTTCAAACACTAGCTCTATGGCCCTGCTTTAAGCCTAGTTCCTTATCTATAACATGGGTATCATAATTCTAATATTATGATACCCCACAGGATTGTTGGGAAGAAAGCATTTTGTAAGCTTTAAAATTCTAATGACCCACTTGCCTGTGACATCTCCTGTATATTTTTTATGGAAATTTAACAGTCCATAGTAGTTGAACTTGGAGTTCAGATGACTGGTCAAGTCCAGTCTCTAGCATACACTTTGTGTGACCTGTGTCCAAGTCTTTAACTTGTATATGCCTTGAGCTCTCTCTCTCTCTCTCTCTCTCTCTCTCTCTCTCTCTCTCTCTCTCTCTCTCTCTCTCTCTCTCTCTCTCTCTCCCCCCCTCTGTCTGCAATGGAGGGAGTTGGGGGTAGCGCATAGGGAATCAGGGTTGGAGAGTACCCTAAACTAAACAAATGAAATCAGAGATCTAGACCAAATTTTCAAATTGTACTTTCCTATGGTCCAATCTTATCTCCCCATCCAGATCATAGATCATTTGGGAAAAGGTATCCTGACTCCATATATCCCTCAGTGTCTAGAGCAAGGTCTTACATTGATAGGTACTTATTAACTGTTTGAATGACTGGTTTGCATGCTTGATGATCTCACCTATTCCCTAGGTTGGCATTTTTTTTTACTGAAAATTTTCTTGACTCATCAAATATCTCTATTCTGTAATTAAGGAGAAATTAGTATCTCAAAAGTGGTCCTTTCATTCTACTCTGTGTGTGTGTGTGTGTGTGTGTGTGTGTGTGTTTAAAGAGTTTTCTGGTACATACCAATGAAGTTTTAGAAACATAGCCCTTGAAGGTTCCAAACCATGTGAGAACTCATGAAAATAAGGACAAAAGATTTTCTTGTAAGCCCCAGGGGGTGGAAGAAATAAAGGGAATACTGTAGAATAGCCCTAGAATTCTGTGCACCCTGGCTTCTATGAACGGAAGCTGAGATTTCAATGAAAGACTCTTTTTCACTGCAGCAGAATCCTGATTGGCTGTTCTACATCCTAAAGGGGTGGATTCATCTATGAACCTCTCAAACGCTGAAAATGAGTGACTGATTGAGAGATCAAAGCCATTTATTTCTTAGGTGCAAGCCTCAAATATGTTTCAGAATGTCAAGAACATAACTTCAAGGACCACAGTTATTTAAGTGACGAAACACTACAAGCAATGAATTTCTCCGGCAGAAGAGCTTTATGACATCAGCTTGCAAGATGCAATGAATCTTTTGAAGTCCGTCCCAGTGGACCAAAGTCTGCCTACCCTCCTAACTCTTCAACCCATCCTTACTTTAATCTGGCATTTCCCTTATTTTCAAGTTTATTGACATGTTTTCTGACAGAAAAAGCCACATAATAAACTGAACCGTGATTGTGTAAGGTCTCAGCTCTGGCTATCTAAACAAGGAATTAGTTGTAATAAAGCGTGCATATACTGACAGCATAGTATTTGACAAGTAATTGAATAGAAAAAAATACTATTTACTTGTGAATCTATTCTTGAGTTTTAAAACAAAAATGGAGCAATAATAATAAATTAGAATCATTGTTCATAATTCATATTTCCATAGCACTTTAAGATTTACAAAGTACTGTTTTTATAACAATCCTGAAAGGTAGGTAAAAAAAATATTATTGTCATTTCCCTTTCCAGGTGAGGAAACTGGCACTACCTTGATTGTCTTCTTGCATCATGATGGCTCATTGCATTGACCAATTTGTCTTTCAAACTTATTTGTCTTCACAATGAAGTTATTATTATCATCTAAATATTTCTCTTGATTCTGCTCATTTCATTCTACATCAGTTCTTACCAGTCTTCCCAGGTTTCTTTGAAACCTTCCTATTCATCATTTCTTACTGTTCCATTTTATTCACATAATAATTTATTTAGCCATTTGCCAATTGTTGGGCATTACTTTAGTTTTGGGGGTCTTTGTTACAACAGAAAAGAACTTATTTAAATAAGGACATAGATATGGGTTCTTTTCCACTTCTATATTTGTGGACATTGGCTTAATGGTGCTGTTGCTGGGTTGAATGTGTTCACAGTTTAGTAACTTTGGGAGCAAAATTCCAAATCACTGTCCAGAATGGCTGGACCGATTCATAGCTCCAACCAATAGTTCTCTAACGTTCTTGTTTTACCACAGCCCCTCCAACATTTGTCATCTTCCTGTCCTATCAGTTTCCTTCCTAGTCCCAATCAGAAGGGTGTGAGGTAATACAATTCTCTCCATCGAACCCGACTGGAGATGATCCCTTCTAGTTCAATGCTATCTATGATCTTACTCTATGAATACCCTTTGCCAAGATAGGGAATATCAGAGAGCATGGCCTGCCTAGGGTCATGGAGCTAGGATAATCGCTCTTTAAGTAATTGAAGGAGAGTCACAAGAAGAAGAGTTAGATTCTTTCAACTTCTTTGTGGAAAGCAAAACTTTTTAAAGCATAGAAGTTGCAGAGGGTGATTTACACTTGAAGTGAGAACTAACTTGCTAACAATTAAGAGCTATTCAATAGAATATAGGATTACCTCTGGAGTTAAAGGATGCCCCCTCACTAGAAGTCTTTTACTAAAAGCTGAATTATTATTCATTTGTCATCTGTTTTCTAGAAGGGATTCTTATTTAATTACTACTTGAACTTGAAGACCACTAAGATCTCTTTCAGATCTAAAATTCCATGATAACACTTCCACCCTAATGAGATATTAGCAGAGGACATTAATGAAAAAGTCGGATGGGAATTTAAAAAAATAATGTATTTTATTTTTTCCCCACTTACAAGTTAAAACAATTTTTAACATCTGGGGTTTTTTTTAAATTTTCAGTTTCAAATTCTATTCTTCCCTTCCCTCTTCTTCCTTTGAGGGTAAGCAATCAAATACAGATTATGAATGCAATCATGTAAAAAAATTCCATAACAGTTATTTTGTACAAAAAGATTCAAAAGAAAAAGAATGAAAAAAAGTGAAAAATATCATTCTAACAGTTTTTTTCCTCTGGAGGTGAATAGTATGTGTCTTTTGCGATTGTCTTGTGTCATTGTATAAGCTGAGAATAATTCAGTCATTCATAGTTCTTCATCGTACAATATTGCTTTTACTGTATATAATATTCTCCTGGTTCTGTTCACTTCACTTTGCAGCAGTTCATGTAAGTCCAAGCTTTTCTGAAATCATCCTACTTCTCATTTCTTACAGCACAACAATATTACTTCACAATCATATACAATGTTTAGTCATTCTCCAGTTGATGGATATTCCTTCAATTTCCAATTCTTTCTTTCTTTCTTTATTTATTTTGCAAGACAAATGGGGTTAAGTGGCTTGCTCAAGGCCACACAGCTAGATAATTATTGAGTGTCTGAGACCAGATTTGGACCCAGGTACTCCTGACTCCAGGGCTGGTGCTTTATCCGCTGGGTCACCTAGCCGCTCCCAATTTCCAGTTCTTAGTCACTTCAAAAATAACTGCTAATAAAAATCTTTGTATTTATATTGTGCAACAAATAGGTCCTCCATCCCCCTCCTTTTTTAAATGTTTCTGGGATATAGACCTAGAAACAGTGTTACTAGATCAAAGGGTATGCACAATTTTATTGCCCTTTGTGTATAGTTCCAAATTGTTCTCCAGAATGATTGGATCAGTTCACAACTTCACCAACAATGCATTAGTGTCCTAGTTTTCCTCTCCAACATTCATTGTTTTTTGTCATATTAGTTAATCTGATGGGTGTGAAGTAGTACCTCAGAATTATTTTAATTTTCACTTCTCTAATCAATAGTGATTTAGAGCTTTTTTTAAATATATGAATATAGATAAATTTGATTTCTTTCTCTGGGGATTGGACTTTTAAAGGAGAATAAGAGAACAGAGCCAAACAACCAGGAGTTGCTATATAGTGACAGTGGTATAAGACAAGAGAATTGGGGAGAGGTCCACACAGCTAGGGTGATCCCCCAACATATAGTAGGGGGGTGTAGCAGTGGGCAAAAAGAAGATAGTATAGACATCTCTAGCCTCTTCTTCCTGTATCCTTCTGTAAGGGAGACTTTAATTCCTGCTAGAAGAGGAAGCAGGATGTTGGGACAAAAGATTATCACTCTGCTCTTCTTAGACTACAATTGACTATAATTATATCGATCTGCTCCTTTTTTTCTTTTTTGAGGAAATCATTGTTAAAAAGGACCATGACTAAGGTCAACTAGGTGGTGCAATGGATAGATCACCAGCTCTGTAATCAGGAGGACCTGAGTTCAAATTTGACCTCAGGCACTTAATTGCCTAAATTATATGACCTCAGGCATCACTTAACCCCATTGCTCCTTAAGTAAATTAAAAACAACAAAAAAAGAGGACCATGACCTCAAGGAGGTAATGTCTTTTTCATGAACAAGTCATTTAACCTCTGTAAACCTCAGTTTTTTCATCAATAAAATTGAATTGGTTTACTTCTGTTGTGCCTTAAAATTTCAAATTTATGAACTGCAGTCTGGGAAGGGGAGGCTAGGGTGAGAGGATAAAAGGCAAAGAAAACTAAAGCAGACCGTGGGAACCCTGAGATAAAGGGGGCTTCAACTTTGGGGAAATTTTCCTCCAACCCAAGAACACATTCCTATAGGGTTAACAATGGCTGTGCTTCAGGCCAGCAGGTGATGGGGCCATGGAAAATATTCCATATGAAAGGGGAAGCCAACCTTACCCCATGTTTTGGGGCACAATTAATTATAGCTCTGTTGGTTCCTTCCCTGCCATCTACAAAGATGGCCGGGTCCCTCTCATCCTTAAAAAAAAAATAAAACTTCATTTGACTCCTTAAATTATATTCCCATTTCTCTCCTGTTTATAGTTTTTTAAAAATGTATTCATTATCTCTTCTTCCTCTCATTCCTCAAATCTCAGAAAGACACACCTCCCCCAAACCCCCATGACTTATTAAATCACAATGATTTCTTTGGGGGGGGGGGTTGCAGGGCAATGGGGTTAAGTGATTTGCCCAAAGTCACACAGCTAGGTAATTATTAAGTGTCTGAGGCTGAATTTGAACTCAGTTCCTCCTGACTCCAGGGCCAGTTCTCTATCCACTGCGCCACCTAGATGCCCCCCCAATGATTTCTTAATTGCTAAATTCAATGACTTTTTCTCTACACTAATCTCTCTTAATCCATCTAGCATTTGACACTACTGACCATTTCTTCTTCCTAGACATTCTCTTTTCACTTGACTTCCATGATACATTTCTCTGCTGTTTATCTTTCTATTTGACTACTCCTTCTCAGTCTCTTTTGCTGAATGATGATATACATCCTTTCACTTTAACAAGAGTGTCACCTGAGGTTCTGCCCTGGATTCTCTTCTATTTTGCCCTCATATCTTTATTTAATCTCTCTCTCTGAGTCTCTGTTCCTCATCTGTAAAGTGATGGAATTGGACCAAATGATCTCTAGAGTCCCTAAATTCTAGAGTCTCTAAATTCATGATCCTAAGATATTGATGTATATGATTCCAAGGGCAGCTAAGTGGTGCAGTGAATAGAGCACGGCCTTGGGGTCAGGAGGATGGGAGTCCAAATGCAGCCTCAGACATTTGACACTTACTAGTTGTGTGTCTTTGGGCAAGTCACTTAACCCTGATTGCCTGGCATCCAGGGCCATCTTCAGTTGTCCTGATTCATATTTGACCACTGGACCCAGATGTCTCTGGAGGAGAAAGTGAGCATGGTGAATTTTGCACAGCACCCCCTCACTCAAATCCAATTCATGTACTTGTGATGGCATCACCTCCCTGATATCATGGTCTTCTTCAAGAATGAAGGACATAGGGTGCCTAGGTGGCACAGTGGAGATAGAACACCAGGCCTGGAGTCAGGAGTACCTGAGTTCAAATCCGACCTCAGACACTTAATAATTACCTAGCTGTGTGGTCTTGGGCAAGCCACTTAACCCCATTTGCCTTGCAAAAACCTAAAAAAAAATTTAAAAAGCTGCTTGTTTTAAACATTCTTTTTAAAAATTTTGAGTTCCAATACTCTCCCTCTCTCCAATTTCTTCCCCACCCATTGAGAAGACAAGCAATATGATGTCAATTATATGTGTAAAGTTATGAAAAACATAATTTCATATTAGCCATGTTAAATAAAAATAAGAAAAGTAAACAATGAAAAAGTGTGTTTCAATCTGGATTCAATTTATCAATTTTCTCTTTGGAAATAGAAAGCATTTTTCATAATTCCTTTATAATTATCTTAGATCATTGTATTGATTTGAGTAAATGCATCTCAAATTTAACATTTCCAAGAGGAACTCATTATCCCCTCACCCAAACCAACACCTTCTCCAATATTCCCTAGCTCTTTTTAGTAATCTCTTTATCCATTGTATCTTGCTAAGAAAATGTAAACTTTGTGAGAGCAGGAACAATTTCATGTTTTGTATTTGTGTATTCAAATTCTATCACAGTGTTTTGCACATACAAAATGCTTAAAAAATTCTTGTTGGATTTGGACTTGTTGGGGTGGGAAGGATAAATTTGGATAAAGTTGATTGCTTCACCTTTCATGTTGATCCAGATTCATTAAGTGTATTCTTATAATTCTACTGAAGATCTATGTAATGTATTTTAAAAACATTTATTTTTACACAAATCATATGCATATTTAATATGTGTATACATGCATATTCATGTACACATATTTGTGCATTCATGAATAGATTTTTCTATATATGTATATATATATATATATGTTCAATGTCTATGCTACATTGAATTTTGATTTCTATTTGGTATTTTCTCATGCCAATGATCATCTGCTAGTAGCAAGAAAACCTCATTGATATAGCTGGTTTGAGATTTTTAAAATGCTTGATCTTCACAGCAATTCTATTGAATAGGTGCTCTTATTTTTTCCATTTTAATAATGAAGAAAATGATCCTGAAAGTTGAGCACTTATCCAGATATAATGTCTCAGACAAAACCTGAACCCAGATCTATTCATATCTAAAATCTGACTTCCTAGTCACTACATTATCCTATCTCTCTACTACTAGCTGTTGTTTAGGTAGTAATCCTTTATAGATGAATACCACACTGATGACTCTTTCCATATCATCCACAGCTCATGAATTCTCAGCCTGTCTTCTGGTCTCTTCTGTAGCACTTTGTTTCATAAGACCTTTAATGATGCTTTGAAGTGTTTTATTCAACTTGGCCCATACCTACTGAGTAATATTAAATCAGAAAGATAGGCCAAACCATTTGTTTTTCATTCTAACTTCAGATAACACTAGAACTCCTCTTCAGTCTTTTTGCTTCTTATAGTTAATGAAAAAAATCTAATGACTTCTGGATGATAAGAGAAATAAGAGTAAATCCTATTCAAATTCCCATTGCATTGCTGAATAGAAGAGAGCAGTAAGAAATCAAGAAGGTGTGAAAGACCAATACTCCTTACAGAAATCTGTTTTATAATTATAACTAATAACTATGGTGATTTATAATAATAAGTGACACAGCAAGATGACTCAGTACATAGAAGATAGCACATAGACTTAGGAAGATCTGAGTTCAAATTTGACCTCAGATATTTACCTTCATTTAATATGACCCTGGACAAGTCACCCAATCAGTTTGCCTTAAAGATAGTTAGGTGGCTCAATGGATGGAGCATTTGGCCTAGAATCAGGAAGCTGTTATTGTTCAGTCATTTTTCAGTTGTTTCCAACTTTTCATGACCTCATCTTAAGTTTTCTTGGCAAAGATACTGGAGTGGCTTGCTATTTTCCTCTCCAGCTTATTTACAGATGAGGAAACTAAGGCAAACAGGGCTAAGTGACTTGCCCAGCTACCAAGTTTAATAATATGCTAATTAATCTCTAAATTCAGGAGTCTGGGCATACTATGTAAATTGTGCCTTTCATGTGTCATAAAAGTAGGCACTAGGGTCTGCATTAACAACAAATTCAAAGGTTCCTTTTTTTTTTAACCTTAGTGTTGAGTAATATGAAATTTGATTATCACAGAGGGAAGTATAAATCAAGTCTAAATTCAGATCTGAATTTAAATGGTAACTCATTTATTGTGGGTCTTTTTTGTAAACATATAGTATACACTTTGGTAAACATATAGTATACTCTTAACCTACTCCTCAGAATCAGGTTTGAGTGGTTAGCCCAGATAAGAATAGTACCTTTTTCTTCATATTAGAAGAGGCATCTGGACTAAATTCCTGACCTCAAGTTTTCAGATCTTCTTTAAATCTTACTTTAGCAGTTATTATCTCACATTCAAATTCACTGACAAACAGAACAAAAAATTTCACAGGAACACCTTCACAGTGTAGCTCATTAATTGGGCATATGTGGGGAAATGGTATGGTTCACAACCTATAAGAGGTAGATTTCCATGTAGGATGAGGAAAGAAAGAGATACTGCTTGGATAATGTTGCAGAAACAATTGGGCAACTTACTGTTGGGGCATACAATTTTGAATTTGACTTTCTTCTGAATCTTTTCTTTTTATTAACTCATACTCCTCCATTACAGTAGCTCCCTCATATCCATACCTAGTGTTTAATGTAGTAGTAGTAGTAGTAGTAGTAGTAGTAGCAGCAGCAGCAGCAGCAGCAACAGTAGTAGTAGTAGTAGTAAGTAATGGTAGTGGGATTGATAATGGTGGCTTGGTAATGATAGTGGTATTGGTAGTAAGAGTAGTAGTACTATTGATAGTAGTGATTGTGGTAGTGGTGGTAATAGTAGTAGTAGTAGTAGCAGTAGTGGTAGTAGTAGTAGTATTAATGGTTCTGTAGTAGTGTTAATGGTTGTGGTGGTAATGGTGATAGCTTTAGCTAGAGGAGTGACACCCAAGGTCATGTAATTCTCCTTTTTTTTTTAAAGGTTTTTGCAAGGCAAATGGGGTTCAGTGGCTTGTCCAAGGCCACACAGCTAGATAATTATGAGGTCACATTTGAACTCAGGTACTCCTGACTCCAGGGCTGGTGCTTTATCCACTGAACCACCTAGCTGCCCCCAAGTTATATTTTTCAAATCTTTTCTTCCATTGGGTGATACTAAGACATAATTAAAATTTTACCACAATTTAGGAGAAAGTATATATCACTATGAGCCATTTCCATTCACAGTGGTTATTGATAAACTCTGAACCAGAGAAAATTCATTGGTGTGTATATTAATCTATCATTTTTTTCACAACTCAGGAAGATGAGTCTTCCTGACTCCAGGTAGGGTACTCTCTCCACTGTGCACCTAGCTGCCTCAAAGTCAGGAAGACCTGAGTTCAAATTTGGCTTCAGATATTTACCAGTATCTGGATAAGTCACTTAACCTCTTTTTGACTTGGAGACAATTAGGTAGTTTAGGTAATTGAGTGCTGGGCCTAGAATTAGGAAAACCTGAGTACAAATCCATCCTCAAATACTTTTTAGCTATGTGGCTGTGGGTAAATCACTTAAACTCTCTTTGCCTTTGATCCACTGGAGAAAGAAATGGTAAACCACTCTAGTATTTTGGCCAAGAAAACTTCATGGGTGGTACTAGTATTCTACATACAGTTCATAACCTCACAAAGAGTAAGAGACAATTGAATGACAAAATGATAATAAGTACAACTAGCAGTAGTATTATCTCAAATCATTCCTGTGACAACTTTTTGAGTGCAGTAGGGAAGACATTGGCTCTGTTTTTCTAAGGAAGAAATGGTGAGTTATAGAGGTTAAGTAACTTAAGCAATTCACATTACTAAAAATTGTAAAAGAAGCACTAGAACCTTAGTATTATTGCATTAGAACTAGGAGGAATCTTAGAACTCGTCTACTTCAGCCTCCTAACTTTTCAGAGAAGGAAATTATGGCCCAGAGAGATAAGTGACTTGTCACACAGAAAATCAGAGACAAAAACAGAGTGAATCCAGGTCTTCCAACTCATAATCCATTGCACTTTCTATTCTCCTACAATGTCCTCCTTCAGGCCCCTTTCTGAAATTTTTCTTTGAAAGAACATTAATTTAATTTATTGTGTCACTGGCAGGTTTACAGAAATTATTTAGATTTAGGGGTTCATTTTAGAGTCTTCTCTAATTAAAGGAATTTTGTTTTAGTTGGCCTAGTTTAAAATGATTGTTGAAAATGGCAGACTTATATTTTATCAGACTCTGCTGAAAGGCAGCAAAAATATCCCAGGGACCACAGTGATCATACTGCTGGGAAACATAAGGTTGGCATCAAAGTTTGAGAAAAAACAACCTTGAGAATTTCTCAGTAAGTAAATATGCTGTGGCTCTTAGACATGTTTTCTTTTGTTCGTTGTAGAATTTTTTTTTTTTTAGCAATCTGATCAGTCACAGAATCAAGTAAGGAAAGAAAATAGCATTTATTCCTTGGACCTTTTTCTTTTTCACTAACATCTGTGTTCTCATGATCCATCTAATTTACTTTATCCTTCTTTGAAACATGATAGCTCTTTTTTGACCTTCCAGACTCCTATTGAAACCCTGATCAGCTGGCCTGACCAGTTCAATCAACAATCCATGTGGTCTTCTCTTTAAACTCTTCTTAACTTTTCTATCACTTTCTTAATGTGTCATAACTTTTTTTACTTGTTTGTTTTTTTTGCAAGGCAATGGGGTTAAGTGACTTGCCCAAGGTCACACAGATAGGCAAATATTAAATGACTGAGGCCGGATTTGAATTCAGGAATTC
Source organism: Macrotis lagotis (assembly GCF_037893015.1). Classification (NCBI taxonomy): domain Eukaryota; kingdom Metazoa; phylum Chordata; class Mammalia; order Peramelemorphia; family Peramelidae; genus Macrotis; species Macrotis lagotis. The sequence continues at coordinate 504,574,865 of NC_133666.1, forward strand.
CTGACTCCAGGGGCTGATGCTCTATCCATTGGGTAACTTCTTTTAATAAATCTCTATCTTCTTTCTAAAAAAAAAGGAATATGATAAAAGCATAACCAAGCAAAAACTTGGTGCTTGGTGGTTTGGGAAAGATGTAAGAAATGATTTAGATTCAGGAAAAAACACACAGAAACAGGAAGACTGAGAAAACCTTTCCTAACTCTCCAGTCACAAGCAAATCTAGTTACAAGATTTCATATTAGTCATTTTCCCTTTTTCCCTTGTTCATTTTCCCATAAGCATTTTCATAAAAATAAGATTATTGTTTCTTTATCACTCATCAACTGGGGCTGTTAAATTCTCACATGAAGATACAATTTTCCCTGTGTGGCATCCCTATCTGCTGCCTGGGAAAAGATGTTTTCAGCTACATGTTTGCCTTTGTAACTGAACCCTTCTGACTCTACTAAAACTATACCTGTATTTCCCAATGAGGCATAAACCTCCCAGTATAGATGAAAACTGGAATTCTTCCTATGAATTCATATCAGAAATTATCTACCTCTCAAGCTGTTGCCAAAACTTTATCATACCTTTCTCCTCAAAATTACTTAGCTCCTTTATTTTCTTATCTCTAATTTTTTTTTGGGGGGGGGTAGATTAAGAAAAGAAATGAGTGAAGCTAACTCTAAGGGATCTGTATTCTTTTCAGGGAAAAGTGGATTTAAATCACTCATATTAACTTTCTGAATGAGTTATCCTAGGGATCAGGAATCTTGAAACAACTGTAACTTTTTGTCTGAGAAACAATGAGATTAAGTCAAACTATTAACTTTCCAATAAACCTATGATTCCCTTGATTATCTAGCTCAGAATTTCATTAGCAACACAATGCTCCTCTGATAAATAGAAAACTCCAAGTAATCCTCATCTCATTTTAAGAATTGCCCTGCCTAGGGAGATATCTGTCAACCAAAGGGACTCTAAAGCTGATCTATGGGAAAAGAAGTCATTAAAAAAAAATCCTACCCAACATCATTGCTATATTTCATGTGATTGCCATGAGAATTTTATAGAGCTCTTCTGCACATTTTTTTTGGTTCCCTCAATTTTTTTTAAGCTCTATGACATTAGCAGCTCCTCATCCCTTTAACCTTATGATTCTATGTCCTTTCTTTGGCAAATTGCCATTTTGTCAAATGCAATCCTGAGATTCATTCCTTACCCACTTGACAGGACCAATGAAAGAATCAACGGAAATAATCATGTGAAAGTTCTATGCATATAGAGGGTATTATTATTGTACAGATGAGGAAACTGAAATCCAGAGAAGTTGTGACAGGACTAAGTTCACAGGGCCAGGTGGTAGTTAGAGATGAAACTAGAAGTTAAACATCTGAGCTTAGACTTTATTCATTGTCACTAAAATGCTTTAGCATTTCTCCACAATGAATAACTAGCACAATCCTCTGCAGAGTCTCTATATAGGATTCTCTACAAGAGGCAAAGATTGTATAGCAATTTGAGATCAAAGATCAAACTTTAAAGGAAAAATCTGTCTGAGAGGCTACATGATTATTATTGAAAGGATGATTGTACAAGGAACCAAGAAGCATCAGTTCTGCTACAAAACTATTTGTTTAACATAAGAAGTCACAATTTCTTTGAACTTCATTTTATGCTAGAGGAGGGATTTTTAAACTGTTTGTATCATGGAGTCCTTTAATAATCTGATGAAGCCTGTGGATCCCATCTTTGAAAAATGCTTTTAAATGTATAAAATAAAATAAAATACATAGTTATAAAAGAAACCAATTATATTAACATATAGTTCACAAAATATTTTTAACAATTCAGAGTCTACATTACAAACACTTTGATTCCCAGTGACCTCTAATGTCCTTTTCACATCTGAAAAAATTCCCAGATATGTAGGGACATTAATTAATTCATTAATCCAGAGTCTGGAATAGTATTTAAAGGTTTTAGCCCTTATCCAAAGTACTTTAAATATGTTGAGTCTTATTTGTCTGAAATTTTTTATAAAATTCCCCCTTAGGTTTACATGGTTTCTTCCTCCCTTGTTTTAAGAAATTTATATTAGAAAAAGTTAGTAATAAAATCACAATCACTCTGAACTCCTAGTTAAAAAATTTCTTAACATTTAGGCAGAAGTTTGATTCAACCTTAATTTATATTTATATCTGTCTATAACACTTGGTCTCTTTATGGTTCAGGCAAAATTTAGGTTATCAGAAATGTCTTGGGTAATAAAATATAGATTAGTAGTGTTTATTCATAAATAGGCACAAGTTGGACAAATAGCAGATATTTTCTTAGAATGTACCCTACTTCTTTTTTTTAATTTTTAAAAAAAATTTTTAGTAAGGCAATGGGATTAAGTGACTTACCTAAGGTCACACAGCTAAGTAAGTATTAAGTATCTGAGATTGGTTTTGAACTCAGGTCCTCCTAACTTCAGAACTGGTATAACTGCACCACCTAGTTGCCCCCAACCCTTCTTTTTGATTAGCTAGATACAACTGGTGGCATCAGCCCAAGTTTCCTGCTTGAGGATGCCTATAAGAGTTGATGCATCTTCATATCTACTTTCTTTTCAATAGCTCAGTCCTACCTTCTTTTCCTTTTGTTGATTGCCCCCTGGACTGTTTGATTCTTTCTGAATTAGCTCTGGATGTTCCAAATTCTTCCTCTTCACTGCCAGATGCTTGAAATCTCTCTCAGGTTCAGAAATAGACTTCATTTTATACAAACTCCTTTGGGAGTGATCTCTCCTTCATCAATGTCTTTGATTCACCTTAGTCATACCAAGTTCTGATTAATTTGATCAAAAAGTGTTCTTACTCATTAAAGAAATTACTTTTAAATGGAGGTGGGAAAATCAACAGGTTCAGGGCAGTGGGGAGGAAAGGATAACTATTAAAAAATTAAAGTTCAAAAAATTCCATGTAAGCTCTGCCCTTTGATTAAATATATTAGGGAACAAATACTTTTAAAAATTTTTATTTCTTAAATTCTTACTAATTGTTGAGTTTCTGACTAGGTTTGGAGGTAGTATGCTTTACTGTATTTTGAATCACAGGGTTTGAATCTTAGCTCTTAAATTTATTTGTGCAAAAACTTTTCAATTTAATGTAATCAGAATTATCCGTTTTTGTCTTTTATAATGTTCTCTGTCTTTTCTTTGGTCAAAAACTGCTCCCCTTTCATAGATCTTGCTATAGTGTGTGGATTGTTGGCTATGCCTAGCTTCTGCCATACTATTTCCAGTTTTCCCAGAAGAAGATTAAAAAATAATAGGGAAATAGTAAACACAATGAATAAAAATGCAATAAAATGTAGTCATTTTAACAAATAGATAATGTTAATATGTGATTTTCAGGTCAATAGGTGATCTTTTAGAATCTTTATAAATCTGTCTTCATATATTGACTAGTTTTGTGGGTTCTGGGCAAGTCATAAACTCTCTGAGCTTCAGTTTTCCTACATGAAAATGGGGATGATAATAATAATAATACTACCTCACAGAGATGCTTTGAGGATCAGACTAAATAGTGCATGTAAAGCACTTTGCAAGGCTTAAAAATTTGATTCATACCCCTGAATACATAAGTTCCTTTAGGACAGAGACTGATTAGTGTTATGTCTTCAGGACCTAAGATATAAAAGGTGCATAATAAATGTTTTCTGAATTGAAATGAATTTAATGGAAATGACTGAGTCAAAAGGAGAAAAATATATGTGCAAGTGACAACTCCATTTCACTTCCTTCAATTCTGTTTCTCTAGCTTATCAATAAAAGAACTTTTACTTGGACCAGTTGCTAGTAGGTGATTTTTCTACAGGACAGAAGAGGAAAACAAGGGGACACACACACACATATGCATATGCACACCCCAAAACCAAAAAGATACCATCAAAATAAAATTCAGGTTGAAATAAAGGCTCCACTGCTATATTTAGCATTTACCAGTCTTTTAAAAGTTTTGTGTGCAGTTCAGGGCTTCACAACCAATAGACCAAAGAAACCCAACAACAACAACTAAGAGTTCTAAGTTGAATTGTAAAAATGTGGTTTAAAAAGAAAGACTACAAATACTGGCTTTATTCAACTTGGAATGGGGCAGTAATTGAATAATGTTTTCCAAGTACATAGAAAGCTGTAACCACAGAGAGCAGTAATCAATAGTTCCCTATCTCCCGAAAAGGGTGGACTGTGAAAAAAGTGAATTAAAATTATTGCACAAAAGACTTTAGGGTAGATATAAGGGGAAATTAGCCAATAATGCAGGGTGTTTGATTTGTTGGAAATATTTTTAACCATTGCAATAGGTAACTAGAGATGGCTGTATGTTTTCTCTTTCTTAAGACCCTTACAATGATTCTCATTAATCGGATTGTACAAATGAAGTTCTACTTGAAAGGGGTGGGGGGATTAGATGGATTCTCTTTTCTTAAAAAAATTTTATTTAGTATTTTATTTTTTTCCTAGTTATATGAAGAAACAATTTTTAATATTTGTTTTTAAAATTTTGACTTCCAATTTTCCCCTCTGCATCCTCCTCATTCCACCCTTCCTTTAGAAAGCAAGCAATTTTATATAAACTATAAATGTGTAGTCATGAAAAATATTTACATAATAGTCATATTGTAAAAGAAAGCTTAGACCTCCTCACACACAAAAAGAATCTCAAGTAAAATAAAGTTAAAAAATATACTTCCATCTAAATTCAAATATCATCAGCTGTTTCTCTGGGGATGAATACCATTCTTTATAATAAGTCCTTTGGAGTTGTCTTCGGTCACAGTATTACTGAAAAAAGCTAAGTCATGCACAGCTGGTCATCCTACAATACAATATTGCAATTACTTTGTACACAGTACATTTCACTTTGCATCAGATCATATAAGGCTTTCCATGTTTTTCTTTTTTTTTTTGTTATTTTTTTTTAGGTTTTTGCAAGGCAAATGGGGTTAAGTGGCTTGCCCAAGGCCACACAGCTAGGTAATTATTAAGTGTCTGAGACTGGATTTGAACCCAGGTACTCCTGACTCCAGGGCAGGTACTTCATCCACTGTGTCACCGAGCCGCCCCCTTTCCATGTTTTTCTGAGAGCATCCTTATCATCATAATCACATACCACAATTTGTTCAATCATTCCCCAACTGATAGACATCCCTTTGATGTTCCATTCCTTGTCACAGAAAGAGCTACTATAAATATCCTATAAATATAGGTAATTTTCCTTTATGTTTTTCATTTCTGTTGGGATACAGATCTGGTAGTGACATTGGGAAGCCAATGGGTATGCATGGTTTTATAGCTCTTTAGGTATTGTTCCAAATTGCTCTACAGAATGGTTGAATCAGTTCACAACTCCATCAACAATGCATTAATATTTATATCCCCTCCAATATTTGCCATTGTCCTTTTCTGTCCTATTAGCCTATCTACTAGATACAATGTAGTACCTCAGAATTGCTTTAATTTGCATTTCTCCAATCAAGAGTAAGCTAGAGCACTTTTAAAATTTGGTTTCAGATAACTTTGATGACTTCATCTAAAAACTGTTCATATCTTTTGATCATTTATTAATTGGGGGAATAGCTCTTATTTTTATAAATTTGACTCAGTTCTCTATAAGTTTGAGAATGAGACCTTTATCAGACAAACTTGCTTCAAAATTTTTTATCACCTTTACTATCACTAACTATATTCCTCACCTTATTATTTCCCCAACCAGAATTTATTCTAGTCTCTCTCTCTCTCTCCTTTCACCCTGTCCTGCCTCAAAAGTGTTTTGCTTCTGACTATCCCTTCCCCCATTCTTTATTCCTTTCTAACATTCCCCCCCCCACCTCCTTTCTCTTATCCCCTTCCCCTCCTATTTTTCCTATAGGTAAAATAGATTTCCATACACAATTGAGAATGTATGTTATTCCCTTATTGAGCCAGTTCTAATGAGAGTACAATTCATTTATTCCCCTTTACCTCTTCACCTCTTCGACTCCACCCCACACCAATCTTTTTCTTGTCCTCTGATACTTTAATGTAGAAGCTGCTAAATCTTGTATTATCCTAACTGTGACTCTATAGTACTTGAATTGTTTCTTTCAGGCTGCTTACAATCTTTTCTCCTTGCCATGGGAGCTCTGGAATTTGAGCATAATATTCCTAGGAGTTTTCATTTTGGGCTTTTTTTTGTTTTTTAGGAAATGGTCAATTTCTAGTATACCATCTGGGTCTGGAATATCAGGGCAGTTTTTCCTTGACAGTTTCTTGAAAGATGATGTCTAGCCTCTTTTTCTGATCATGACATTCAAATAGACCAATAATTTTAAAATTACCTCTCTTGAATCTATTTCCCAGGTCATATTATCAGTGCAATATTTCATTTTGTCTTCAATTTTTTCATTCTTTTGGTTTTGTTTTTCTTAATTTCTCATAGTCATTAATTTTCAATTGCTCATTTCTAAATTTTTTTCCATTTCTAATTTTTAAAGAATTATTTTCGGACTTCCGGAGAAGATGGCAGAGAGAAGACAGGCACAGTTCTAAAGTCTCCTGATCCCTTCCCCATCTATCACATGAAACAAACCTCTTAAAAGAATTCTGATCCAGAAAATCTAGAAAGAAAAGCCAGAAGAACAGCTACCTCAGGATTTGTCTCCCGCAGCAGCCTTGGACGAATCCGGGCTGGTGAGTCCGGGCTCCAAGAGAGGATCTGCCCCAGATCAGCCACATTAACAGCTGAATTGGAACCTGGAGTCTGAGGGCCCGAGAGCGGACCTGCTGGATCAGTGGTGGGGCTGGACGAAAGGGTCTTGGGTCTGTGGGGAAGCAGAGGCGCTGGTGTTGGTGCTGTCCCCCTGGAGCTCCGAGACCAGGCTGGGGGAAGTATTCTGGTGCAGGAGAACAGAAGACACCATCCCTAGGCTTCTCTGGTCTGAGAAACTCAGAGGGCAAGTCTCCATTGCACAGAGGCTTCTCCTCAAACAAAGGCAAATTACTTCTGCCTCAGGCCCAGGTGTGTGAGCAAAAGAACCAGCCCAGCTGAGGAATGACCTCAGGCCAGGGTAAAGCCCACCATTGATTGAAGGCAAAAGAATTCAATAATTCCAACTCCTGCCTTCCGGCAAAGGGAAAAGGCCTCCCAAACAAGGTCACAGACACTCCAGAGAGGACAACCAGGACCTTCTACTGGCCAGCCGGAGAAACTGCACTCGGTAAAGCCTTCAGGGATCTCAAGCCCAAGTGAACCAGCCCCCCCCCCACAACTCAAGGTCTTAGCATAATGAAGAAGGGTCAACGGAAAGGCAAATGCATAGAAAAATTCCTGGAAGGGAAAGACCCCAACTCAGAGAGACCTGGAACCTCTGAGGAGAATACAATCTGGTCTTCAGCATAGAAAGACTTCCTTGAAGAAATAAGGGAGGAGCTTAAAAATTTGGGGGAGACAATTAATACCTTAGAAAGTACAATTGGACAAACACAAAAGGAGAATAAATCTTACAGATCATCAATTGGACAATTACAAAATGAGAAGAATTCTCTCAGATCCTCAAATGAGCAAATGCAAAAAGAAATTAATTCTCTCAAAACCTCAATTGGTCAAATGGAAAGCTCTTTCAAAAGTAGAATTGACCAATTGGAAAAGGAGTTGCAAAAGGTTAATGAAGAAAACTCCTCCCCTCAAAAAATAATGGAGTCTACAGAAACTAATGACTCCATGAGACAGCAAGAGTCAGTTAAACAAAATCAAAAAGTAGAAAGAATAGAAGCAAATGTAAAATACCTCATAAACAAAACCACTGACCTCGAGAACAGATGGAGGAGGGGCAACCTGAAAATTATAGGACTTCCTGAAAACATTGAAGAGGAAAAAAGCCTGGACTTAATATTACAGGATCTAGTGATGGAAAACTGCCCTGATATCATGGAATCAGAGAGCAAAGTAGTTATTGAAAGAGTACATCGATCCCCACCAGAAAAAGATCCTAAAATGAAAACACCAAGGAATGTTGTGGCCAAACTGCAGAACTATCAGATAAAAGAAAAAATCCTGCAAGCAGCCAGAAAGAAACAATTTAAATATGAAGGAGCCACAGTAAAGATCACACGGGACTTGGCTGCATCAACTTTAAGGGATTGAAGGGCCTGGAACGAGATATTTCGAAGAGCATGGGAGCTTGGAATGCAGCCAAGAATCTACTTTCCTGCAAAGCTGAGCCTTCTCTTCCAGGGAAAAAGATGGACATTTAACAACATGGAAGAGTTCCAAAAATTTCTGATAAAAAGACCAGAGCTAAACAGAAAATTTGGACATCAAACAGGAGGTTCAAGAGACACATGAAAAGGAAAAAAAAGGGGGTGGCGGTAAAAGAAAAAAAAATGCAATCCAGTAAGTTGAAATTGGCTAAACCCCAACATGGGGGTGAAAAAAAAAAAGATTCTCATAAACCTTGAGAAATGTAACTCTAACAGAGAGAATACACCTAGCCAGAAATTATGGACATTCATGACCTATCCATGAGACTACTATCCAATGGGATGTAACTGGCTTTAACCCCACTTGGGAGAAAGACTCTAATAACTCAATAACTCTCAGGAATTTTGACTCTATTCGACAGAATGTACAACTAGAAGGGACAGACACTCAGAATTTTCTATGACTTAGAAGGATCTAAAAAAAAGCACTACCACCCTAAAAAGGGGGACAGGAAAGAGATGGGAGGAGGGAGGGGATTGAATGGGGTAAATCTCATTACACTAAGAGGTACAAAAAAAACCTATGGTAATAGTGGGGAAGAAGGGAGCAGAGGAGAAACACCTGAATCTTCTTCTCATCAGATTTGGCTTAAAGTCAACCTACACATACTCAGTTAACTTATAAAACATCTAACCTTTCAAGTATTAAAAGGGGAAAAGGGGAGGGGGGATGGAGAAAGGGAAGGGGAGTGGGGGGAAATAAGGGGAAATAAAAGGAAGGGAAGGGAAAAGGGAAAAAGGGAAAGGGGAAAGAAAGGGGAGGGTGTGATATAGGAGGGCAAAAACACTGAAGGGGGTGGTTCTCAGAAACAAAAGATGGGAATATGGATAAAAGGGGGGGAAGGTGGAAAAATACAAACAAAGGGAAGATAGCACAGAGGGCAATAAAGAATTAGTAATCATAACCTTGAACATGAATGGGATGAACTCTCCTTTAAAGCATAAGCAAATAGCAGAGTGGATTAAAAACCAGAATCCTACAATATGCTGCTCACAAGAAACTCATTTGAAGCAGAGAGATACATATAAAGGTAAAAGGTTGCAGCAAAATATATTTTGCTTCAGCTGAAGTAAAAAAAAGCAGGAGTAGCAGTCCTTATCTCAGACAAAGCAGCAGCAGCAAAAATAGATAGTGTTAAAAGAGATAAGGAAGGAAACTTTATCCTCCTAAAAGGTACCATAGACAATAAAGTCATTTCAATATTGAATATATATGCACCCAGTGGGACAGCACCCAAATTCTTAGAGGAGAAGCTGAAAGAACTACAGGAAGACATAGACAGCAAAACTCTACTAGTAGGAGACCTCAACCTCCTGCTATCAGATCTAGATAAACTGAATCATAAAACAAACAAGAAAGAAATTAGGGAGGTAAATAGATTGTTAGAAAAATTAGATATGGTAGACTTATGGAGGAAACTGAATGGGGATAGGAAGGAATATACCTTTTTCTCTGCAGTACATAGAACTTATACAAAAATTGACCATGTACTAGGACATAAAAACTTAATGATCAACTGCAGAAAGGCAGAAATATTGAATACATCTTTCTCAGATCACAATGCAATAAAAGTTATATGCAATACAGGGCCAAGGAGATATTGACCCAGAACAAACTGGAAACTGAATAACTTCATTTTAAAAAATGAGTGCACCAAAAAACAAATTATAGAAAGAATTAACCATTTTATCCTAGATAATGATAATAATGAAATAACATACTGAACAAAACCTATGGGATTCATTCAAAGCAACTCTCAGGGGATATATTATAGCTCTAAATGCTTATATGAATAAATTGGAGAAAGAGGAAACCAATGAACTAAACATGCAACTAAAAAAATTAGAGAAAAAAACAAATCAAAAATCTGCAATTAAGCACCAAATTAGAAATTCTAAAAATTAAAGGAGAAATTAATAAAATTGAAAGCAAAAAAACTATTGAATTAATAAATAAAACCAAAAGTTGGTATTATGAAAAACCCAATAAAACTGATAAACTTCTGGTCAATTTGATTAAAAAAAAAGAAGGAAGAAAACCAAATTGCTAGTATCATAAATGAAAAAGGTGAACTCACCACCAATGAGGAGGAAATTAAAGTAATAATTTGAAACTATTTTGCCCAACTCTATGCCAATAAATTTGATAATCTAAGTGAAATGGATGAATATTTACAAAAATATAAATTGCCCAGGTTAAATGAAAAAGAGATTAAATACCTAAACAACCCTATCTCAGAAAAAGAAATTCAGCAAGCCATTACTGAACTCCCTAAAAAAAAAATCTCCAGGGCCTGATGGATTCACCAGTGAATTCTACCAAACATTTAAGGAACAATTGGTTCCAATCCTATATAAACTCTTTGGAAAAATAGGGAAAGATGGAACTCTGCCTAACTCTTTCTACGAAACCAATATGGTACTGTTACCTAAACCAGGAAGAGTTAAAACAGAGAAAGAAAATTATAGACCTATCTACTTGATGAATATAGATGCAAAAATCCTAAATAAAATCTTAGCAAAAAGATTACAAGTCATCACTAGGATAATACATTATGATCAATTAGGATTTATTTCAGGAATGCAGGGTTGGTTCAATATTAGGAAAACTGTCAATTATATCAATAACAAACCTATCAGAAACCATATGATCATATCAATAGATGCTGAAAAAGCTTTTGACAAAATACATCATCCATTCCTATTAAAAACACTAGAGAGTGTAGGAATAAATGGACTGTTCCTTAAAATAATTAGCAGTATCTATCTGAAACCAACAACAAGCATTATATTCAATGGGGAGAGGCTAGAGCCATTCCCAATAAGATCAGGGGTGAAACAAGGATGCCCATTATCACCACTACTATTTAATATTGTATTAGAAATGTTAGCAGCAGCAATTAGAGAAGATAAAGAAATTAAAGGAATTAGAATTGGGAAGGAAGAGACAAAACTCTCACTCTTTGCAGATGACATGATGGTCTACCTAGAGAATTCCAAGAAATCATCTAAAAAACTACTGGAAACAATTAACAATTTTAGCAGAATTGCAGGTTATAAAATAAACCCTCATAAATCTTCAACTTTCCTATATATGTCTAGCAAGAAACAGCAGGAAGAGCTAGAAAGAGAAATCCCATTCAAAGTAACCTCAGACAATATAAAATATTTGGGAGTCTATTTGCTAAGACAGACTCAGAATCTTTTTGAAAACAATTATAAAACACTACTCACACAAATTAAATTAGATTTAAATAACTGGGCAAATATCAACTGCTCATGGATAGGTAGAGCTAATATAATAAAAATAACAATTCTACCAAAACTAAACTATGTGTTTAGTGCCCTACCAATCAAAATTCCAAAAAATTACTTTAATGAGTTAGAAAAAAATTGTAAGTAAATTCATATGGAGAAATAAAAAGTCAAGAATTGCCAGGAGCTTAATGAAAAAAAGTGCAAAAGAAGGTGGCTTAGCCCTACCTGATCTAAAATTATATTATAAAGCATCAGTCATCAAAACTGTTTGTATTGGCTAAGAAATAGAGTGGTGGACCAGTGGAATAGACTAGGTGTAAAAGCAGGAGATGATTGTAGTAATCTGCTGTTTGATAAACCCAAAGAGTCTGGCCATTGGGATAAAAACTCCCTCTTTGATAAAAATTGCTGGGAAAATTGGAAGTTAGTATGGAAGAAACTTAGATTAGACCAACACCTCACACCCTTTACCAAGATAAGATCCAAATGGTTACAGGACATAGACATAAAAAACAATACTATAAGCAAATTAGAAGATCAAGGACTAGTCTACCTGTCAGATCTATGGAAAGGGGAGCAGTTTATGACTAAGGAAGAGTTGGAGAACATCACCAAAATCCAATTAGATGATTTTGATTACATTAAATTAAAAAGTTTTTGCACAGATAAAACCAATGTAACCAAGATCAAAAGAAATGTAGTAAATTGGGAAACAATCTTTACAACTAATGATTCTGACAAAGGACTCATTTCTAAAATATACAGAGAACTGAGTCATATTTTTAAAACAAAAGCCACTCCCCAATTGACAAATGGTCAAAGGATATGCAAAGGCAATTTACAGATGAGGAGATCAAAGTAATCTATAGCCATATAAAAAAATGCTCTAAATCATTAATTATTAGAGAAATGCAAATTAAAGCTTCTCTGAGGTACCACCTCACACCTCTCAGATTGGCCAGTAAGACCTGGAAGGATAATGATCATTGTTGGAAGGGATGTGGGAAATCTGGGACACTATTACACTGTTGGTGGAGCTGTGAACTCATCCATCCCTTCTGGAGAGCTATTTGGAACTATGTCCAAAGGGCAATAAAAATGTGCATACCCTTTGACCCAGCAATACCACTACTGGGTCTATACCCTGAAGAGATGAGGAAAAAGGGTAAAAACATTACTTGTACAAAAATATTTATAGCAGCCCTGTTTGTGGTGGCAAAGAATTAGAAATCCAGTAAATGTCCTTCAATTGGGGAATGGCTTAGCAAACTGTGGTATATGTATGTCATGGAACACTAGTGTTCTATTAGAAACCAGGAGGGATGGGATTTCAGGGAAACCTGGAGGGATTTGCATGAACTGATGCTGAGTGAGATGAGCAGAACCAGAAAAACACCGTATACCCTAACAGCAACATGGGAGTGATGTTCAACCTTGAAGGACTTGCCCATTCCATCAGGGCAACAATCAGGAACAATTTTGGGCTGTCTACAAAGGAGAATACCATCTGTATCCAGATAAGTTGCTGTGGAGTTTGAACAAAGTGCAAGGACTGTTCCCTTTAATTTAGAAAAAAAAACAGATAGCTTATTGTTTGATCTTGTTACCACTTAGACTTCTCTTCTCTGTAAGGATATTTCTCTCTCATCACACCCAATTTAGATCAAGGTACAACATGGAAATAAAGTAAAGACTGACAGAGTGCTCACTGTGGTGGGGGTAGGGGGAGGGAGGCAAAATTGGGGGAAAATGTAAAACTCAAGTAATATCTTCAATAAAAATAAATTTAAATTAAAAAAAATATTTCCTTCAGTGAGCTTTTGTACCTCTTTTTCCATTTATCTAATTCTTCTTCAGGAGTTTGTTTCTTCAGTGAATTATTATGTTTCTATTTCCATTTGGTCAATTCTGCCTTTTAAGACAATCTTCTCCTTTTGTACCTATTTTACCATTTGGCCTAATCTGGGTTTTAAGATATTATTTTCTTTAGTATTTTTTGTGTTTCCTTTAATCAAGTTGATGGCTTGTTTTTCATGACTTGTTTTTCATGACTTTCTTGCATCATTCTCATTTCTCTTCCCAGTTTTTCCTCTACCTCTCTTACTTGATTTTCAAAATCTTTTTTGAGCTTTTCCATGGTCTGAGACTAATTCATATTTTTCTTGAAGGCTTTAACTTTGTTATCTTCTGAATGTAAATTTTGATCTTCCTTGTCACCAAAGTAACTTTTTATTGTCAGATATTTTTTCTTTTTTGTCTCTCTGCCTTGATTTTCCCAGCCTCTGTCTTGATTTTAACTCTTGGTTAAAATAGGATTCTGTTTCCAGGATCGAGGGCACACTGTCCTAAACTTATGGAGTTTTCTGCAATTGTTTTCAGAGGAGACCTGTAAGTTTTCAGTTCTCCCCAGGTGGTATGATCTAAGAAGAAGTGTTTACCATTCTCCTGGCTTTTATCTGGTCTATAAGGACTACAAGTACTCTTTTCTACACTGTAACTGTGATGAAGATCCCAGCTTTTCCTCTCTCTGGGACTGTGACCCTAGATCCAAGTATGGGTAAGCAACAACAAAGAATTCCCTTTAATCTCCTTCTGACCTAGCTGTTTGACCCCCTTACTGTTTGCTGGTTGAAAGCTCTGGAAGCAGGTGATGCTGATTCAGAGGTTCCCAAGGTCTGCTCCTGGTTTGTTAGGTCAGAGCTACACTGGCACAGTTTGGGCTGGACTGTGCTTCTCTCTCATCCTGGTGCAGCCCCTTGCTGCTGACCTTCTAAGTTGTCTTGGGTTGGAAAACTGTTTCACCATCTTTTGGTGGATTCTGCAATCTAGAATTTGTTTAGAGTCATTAATTAAAAGTATTTTGAAAGCTTTTGGGGAGAGCTAGGGAGAGTCCCTGCCTTTTCTCCACCATATTGGCTCCCTAGATGAATTTTTATATACAATCATTCCATTGTCTGATTCTTTCCTCCTTGAATCCAGAAATAAACAAGCTTTAGGTACCAAACTTTTCCGGAAACAATGAAACTTTATCAGAAAATTATCTTCCACAAGATCCCAGATAGCTAAAGTAGAACACAATAATTAAGGAGGTGCCTAATTGACCACTTCATTGACCAGATGTATGAAACATTTGACTAACCTAAGAAGATAAGATTCCTTTTGAAATTAAATCTTATTTCAATATTATTTACATTTGAAAAACATTATTCAGTATTATCACACAGCCTCATCGTAAAAATAGAGTAGAGGATGTGGAGAATCTAATATTCCTCTTTCCCTAATACTTGCTTAAAGCATATTTGTACTTTTTTTTTCAGTGAATCCCTTAAAAAGTTGCTTCATTAAAGATTCTCTGATCTGAAGCAGTGTTTTAAGCTCCGATTATCCAGGGAACTGAAGACAAAGTGTCTTTTGTTTTGGGGGACAGGGATAAAGAGGTGAAAATTCATAGGCAACACTATTTGAAGTAGTTTCAGGAATTTGATTTCAAATATAGACAACTATCTATGAACCTACAAACCATTATTTTATATATATGGGTAAACATCATTTTGATATTTTATATAGAAACTTATAGTTTTCATGGTGCTTTTGTATACCTTAGTTCACTTGATAGTTGCAAGAAACCAATGAGATAGGTAGTGCAGTGATATTATTCCCATTTTGCAGATGAACAAATCAAGGCTCAAATACATTGTTCTTAACTCAAGTTCATGCATCTAATTAGAAGGGGATTTGGAACTTGAACCCAGATTTTCCTTTTTTTTTCTTTTATTAGTTTTTTTTGCAAGGCAATGGGGTTAAGTGGCTTGTACAAGGCCACACAGTTAGGTAATTATTAAGTGTCTGAGGCCGTATTTGAACTCAGGTACTCCTGACTCCAGGGCCGGTGCTCTATCCACTGCACCACCTAGCCATCCCCTGAACCCAGGTTGTTCTATTCAAAATAATTCATGCTTTTTCTACTGCCCAGTCATAGTCATGTTGGTAGGGAACTGAGGAGTGCATTGGAGAATATGTTGGTGACTTAGGGAATGATTAGTGAATCAGAAAGAGTATCCTAAAAGACCAATATTATTTTAAGGGAAGCAACATTGATTAAAGAGGAGGAGGGAAAGGGTGACAGTTGGTGCAATTCAAGCCAAGTTATTAAGCTTCTGCTTTCAAGTTTATTTGGGCTTCCTCCATGCTGTTTTTAAATTGAGGTTACTTATCAATAGAAATAATAATCTAATTTATGAATAGGCATAATATTTGCAAATATTATTACTGTGCAAAGCACACAGTGGCAGAGAAAGTAAGGAGAACAATTGTAAAGGTGGGATGTTTTAGTGTAATGACCAGCAGGGAAACCATATCATCTGTCACCTTAAGATACAAAGTGAGTTTCCCCCCTTTTATTCTAGGTCTAAAGCTTTGAAATATTTAAAAAGACTGAAAAAGAAAAATTGGGTTCTACTGGATTCATTTATTTAAAAAAATTCCTTTGATTGCCACTCATTATAGTAAATGGTTAATTTACGCATTAGAATTGGTTCATCTAAATTATACCTTTCCCATGCCCATCTAACTATATAGCTTCTGTATCTTTTGCCACTTGGTATCTCCTCTTCTTACTCTTTTGTTTATTATATGCTACTAGCAGCAATCAAAGCTGCTTAAATGACAAGAAAATTAATAGGCAGTCACCACAAAATGACACTTTCTGGAATCACCATGTTTGTCAAAGGAATCAGGATGGGATTTTCAACACATCCACATTCTTTTATAAAAGGTGATATTATTCAGGTCTCATTCTTCATTTGAAGGTCAAAAATATCTGACCAGTGAAGTTTTCAGGGAAGTCATGTGCAGCAAGGAATTTGGTGGCATGAATAAAAGGCAGAAAGGGTGGTTCCTAAGGTTAGGAAGGTACACTGGTTTAGACAGAAATGTCTCTAACTAAAATTTTAAAAAAGCCTTCTCATAGGCATACAAAGGAAAAATGTCTCTATGCCCAGGGTCACCTCTTGGCTTTGCTCACTCTACACTTCCCCAAGGTCTATCCTACCCCTACCAGATACTTTTGAGTCCCTCTAAATGTGAGATAAACCCAAAGAAACTTCCCTTGGGCACTTTTCCTTTGCTTCTTAGCATATCCTTAGAATCCTCTTGGACTTTCACCCATAAATCCTTATGTAAGAAGCAACTGAAAAATAAGAGAGGAGGTTAATTTGTATTCTTTTAAAAAACAGATTTTTAATTTATCTTCATTTTTACATCATTGACTTTTCCCTCTGAAACCCTTCCTAACTACTCTCCTAGAGCATCATCTCTTATAATGGAAGAATTTAAAAAGAGAAAGAAAAGAGGTTTATTCAAATTAATCAATATATTAAAATAGGCTGAACATGCAGTATTCTATACCTTCTCAGTCCCCACTTCTATACTGGATCAAGGGGAGATACTTCATTTCTCTGAAGGTCTCTGAAGGAGAGTCAACTGAGATCATTATCATTTTATAACATTCAATTTTAAATGTTTTGTTGCTATTCTTTCCATTTATATTGTTGTAGACATTATATATGAAAATGATATTTTCCTGGTTCTGCTTACTTTACTTACATTACTTTACAAGTACTTGCATTATTTTTCCATGCTTCTCTGAATCTGTTATGACTTTCCGTTTTTATTTTATTATTTTTATGATTACCAAGTATTTTCTCCCTTCTGCTTGTGTCCTACCATCATCAGTCAATAAAAAAGAAAACTCTCAAAACAGATATGGATAGTCAAGCAAAACAAATTCTTATATTGACCATGTATAAAATGCATATTTCATGCTTCATTTTAAGTCTAGAACCTCTTTGGAAGGAAGTAGGGGTGCTTAATTAGTACATAGGTCAGAGCTTAAAATTCTTCAAAACTGTGCTTAGGTAGTTGCACAGTCTGCAGAATATTAGACCTGTATTGGAGAAATTTGAGTTCAAATGTGGCCTCAGACATTTACTAGCTGCATGACCCTAGCTGAGTCACTTAACCTCTGTTTATCTCATTTTTCTTCAACTGTAAAATGGCTATTAAAACCATGTATACCTCCCAAGATTACTACAAGAATCAAATGAGCTGTTTGAAAACACTCGGTTCATATCAATGCTTATTCCTTTAGTCTTATTTTTTTCTATAGATATGAATTATAGAATCCTCTAGAGGAGTGGTCACTTTATTTATGCAAATTTCTATTGGGCTAGAATTATTGATCATGCTTTACATAACTCTAACTTCAAATAGTTCAAATTCTGAAATATGCAATATTTTACATGATTTATTAATTGTAGTAATTAGAACCCAATTATAGTGTTCTACTTATGGTCATTTCACTTTGCCTCAATATATAGAGGTCTTCCCCATTTTCTCTGAAACTTTCCATTTTGTTGTGTATCATGGTGAAATAATATTCCATTAGATTAATATACCATAGTTTTTTAAATCATTCTTTAATAGGTGGGTACCCAGGCTCCAATTTTTTTTTTGCTACTTTGAAAAGAACTGCTATAAATATTTTGTGCATATGGGTCCTTTCCTTCTTTTTTTTATTTCTTTAAAGGTATAGTGTTAGTCTTTTTATGTCAGATGGTATGCAATTTAGTGACTTTGGGGGCACAGTTTCCAATTGCTTTCTACAATGATTAGAAGGATTCTTATCTATATTATTACAACTCTATATTATTCTGCCAATATTAGTATATACATCTCTCCAATGTTTATCATTTTCCTTTTTTATTGGACATCTCTGCTAATCTGATGGATATAAGGTAGAACTTTAAGTGCTTATTTTGTATTTCTTCAATTTTTAGTGAGTTGTAGCTTTTTTATAATTTTTAATAGTTTAGATTTCATTTTTTGAAAAATTGGATGTTTATTTGCTTTAACCATCTATCAGTTGAAGAATGGTTTATGTTCTTATAAATTTAGAACAGTTTCTCATTTATTTTGGAAATGATACTCTTATCAGAGAAATTTGCTGTAAAGATGTTTTCTCCTAGTTACCTATTTTCCTTTTAATTTGAATTACTTTTGATTTTTGTGAAAAAACATTTAAAATTTACATAATCATATTTATCCATTTTACATTTTGTGATTTTCTATTGCCTTTCTTTTGTGAAGAACTCTTGCTCTATTCATAAATAAGGAAGATAATTTCTTCTTTGTTCCTCTAATTTGGTTATAAGATCATCTTTTATATTTATGTCATATATCTATTTAAAGTATATCCTGGAATATGGTATATGGAATATGGTATAAGATGCTCTAAATTTAACTGCTTCCCAGTTTGCCCAGAAATTTTGGTCAAATCTCAGTGAATTCTTATTCAAATAACTGGAGTCTTTGGATTTATTAAATATTATGCTTACGTGTTTATTTGATTCTGTATGTTTTAATCTGCTTCATCGCATGAACTCTCTTTTTTTTTTAAACCAAATCTTCACTTTTTCCCCTTTTTTCCACCTTTTTTTTCCCATTACTTCTCTTGAGATTCTTGAACTTTGGTCCTCCATATGAATTTGCTTATCTTTTCTATCTCAATAAAATAATCTTGTAAGAATTATTGTTACACAATGTAAAGACTGGCAAATTGCCTTCTGTGGGGAGTGGGGGGAAGGGAAGTAAGATTAGGGGAAAAACTGTAAAACTCAAAATAAATATAACCTTTGATAAAAAATTATAAAAAAGAACTATTGTTTCAATTTGTATTCATTTTCAATACTACCATATCATAGAACTTAGAGACATAAATAGGAATTTTTGTACCTGGGGCAAGAAGCATGAACAACTCTCTCAGTTAAGTTGGGGAAACAGAAATGGTGGGATAACATATAAGTCTGTGATGCAAGAGAGTGGGGCAAACTTCATCACAGGATCTCATTTGGGAGCTTCCTATTATAGCTAATTAATTATTCATGCTAACTAGGTGCTAATTCTACAGCAGGTATCTGATCCATAGACCCTTGGGAAGATAGGTTCAACATCATTCTCTGTGCCCCTGTCCACTTCTATTCATCATGGGTTACCTTCCCCCATACTGTTTCTGAGCCTCCTCTTCAGAGCACAAATGTGACAAAGGACTTCTATTTCTTCCTCTTTAAGCAGATAGGTGAACCCCAGTCCTAAGCTTTCAGTCAGTCAGTCAATAAGAATTTATTAAGTGCTTACTATGTGCCAGAAGCTGTGTTATGGATATAAAGAAATGCAAAAGACAGTCCCTGTTCTTAAGGTATCCACAGTCTCACAGGGAGTAGCTCACTAGTCTAATCGAGATGGTAAAGAGCCAGAACCCTCTAGCAAGGCACAAAAGCAGTAAAAATATATATTTCCTGGTGGGAAGGAGCTTTGCCAGTTGTAGAAGGCCAGCCCCTGGGAGTGATATTCACATGTCCTTGTTGACTTTTTCCATCAAAGCTATGTATGGATTATTGCTCATTGTATAGATCCATTGGCATACCATTGAACCCTGAACTGGGATAATCTGTGGCTTCGGAGGTGGTTGTAAAAGGTTTTTCTGATAGATTAGTATGCAGATTTCTAAGAACAAATATTGTAAATTTACCCAGGAAATTGTGAAACTGGGTCTCCTTTAACCCATCATTCCTGAGATAAGTTTTTGTTATAAATGTCTGAATTTCCAAAAATAAAGTTGGCAGATTTTTTCCCAAAATTGCATGTTTGGGTATGTTTTTCTACCCAAACTGACTCCCGGAAGTTCATGTCCAGACCCACACCAGAGCTATCCCAGTTGAGCTGGGAATTTTGGAAAAGAATATAAAGAAAGATTATAACCATAAACATGTAGGGAGGTGATGCTAGGGATTCTATATCTTCTATAATCTCTTCAGCATAGACCCATAGCAACTTTACTCACATGGGAAGGAGGGGTGTACATTTTTGTTTTTTGGTTTTTACAAAGCAATTGTCCAAGGTCACAAAGCTAACTAATTATTGTGTCTGATATTAAGTATTCAAATTTGAACTCAAGTCCTCTTGATTCCAGGGCTGGTGCTCTATCCACTGTATTATGCATAGCTGCATGATAGCTGTGTGCATTTTTTATGCAAACTCTCTAAATTTGTTACCCCTAAATTTGGCAGTACCCTGAGCTAAACTTGTTTGCCACCCATCCTAGTTACTCTTTTGATTTTTCAATGCCCACTGACATCTATGAAAGAAAAGCTATCTGTATATGCACAATTTAAGGGTAGATAATTGTCTTCCCACAATGACAATAATAGGAAAATAGAATTTTTAGATAAATGAGACCCTGGAAATTATTTAATACAACTCTTTTTTTTTTTTTTTACAAATGAATAAACTCAGGTCTAGGTAGATTAGTAACTCATTCCAAATCACAGAATTATTAAGCAGCAGAGTTGAAATTTGGACTGTCTTCTTACTGAAAATCGTCTACTCGTTCTACTTTACTTTCTACTTTACCAAAGTAGAACAAGACTGTTTCTGATAAACATACAGAAAAAAACAGAGGGATCAGAGAGAGCCTGGGGTATAATGGAAAGAGCCTTGGAAATCCCAGTTTTCAATTTTTGTTTCAGACACCTCCTTCATCTTTGAGAGGAAGAAATGAAGATTTTACATTACTATATAGATATCATCTAAACAAAAATAAGATTCTTCTGCTTCTTTTTTGTGCCACTCAAAATCATATTCCTCTCTAGGACTTTGTTTCATTTTTTCCTTGATTAAAATAAGCACAAATTAAATTTATGTTCAGTTAATACTTCTTACTTCTATCCTCCAAATATGTATATTTAATCTATATATACTAATCAAAAACATCCCCATATCCCAATAGCTGGTTTAATGAATTGCTATGACCCTTTGAGAATAAAGAACAAACATCATTTTCATCATCAAGACTCTAAAAAGCTTTCTCATCTGGTAGCCAGATATTTGACCATGAGTCTTTTCAAACTTTTGAATGACCTGTGGACAGCAAATATGAAGACTATTGCAAATGCCACAATGAAAGATTTTCTTGCTTGGTTGAAACTGTTATCACTGGTTAGACATCCTTCAAAAGCCCAGAATATGTTGAGTCACCAGAGTAGACTTAAATGACAGAGACAGACTAATCTCATTTATTTTTTTTGACAAAGTAGTTATTTCTAGTTAGAATCATAGGTCAGAGCAAATTTATGAACACAATTTACCTAGTTTGGCAAGATATTTGACAGTTCATTATGCTGTCTTTATGGAAAAGAAAAGAAAATGTATAGATCAATGAATGTCACCAAAACTACCAAACAATTTATAAAAATCCTTGCAGGCTGTAGATTGACTTAGAAAATCACATATTAACATTATTTATCTTCAGTTATATTTTATTTATTCTGTTGAATAGTCCTCAAATAGGGATGCTCATTGGTTGGGGAATGGCTGAACAAATTGTGGTATGTGATTGAGATAAAATACTGTTCTCTTATGGGAAATGATGAACAGGATAGGATGCTCTCAATAAAAAACTTACATGAGCTGGGAA
Source organism: Macrotis lagotis (assembly GCF_037893015.1). NCBI lineage: Eukaryota > Metazoa > Chordata > Mammalia > Peramelemorphia > Peramelidae > Macrotis > Macrotis lagotis. Next base: position 504,596,923 of record NC_133666.1, read on the forward strand.
ATGTACTCTATACAAAGTAACAGCACTATTCAGGATGATCAGTTGGGAACGTCCTACCTTTTCTCAGCAATGATGTAACCCAAGAGAACTGTGGAGGACTTATAGTAAAAGAGGAATATCCATCCTAAAGATAGAGCTGATGGTGTCTGAATACAGATTGAAGCATATTTATTTCATTTTATTTTTATTGATGTTTCGCTTTTTTTTGGAGGGAAGGGGTTTTGTTTACTTTTACAACATGACTATTATGGTAATGTTTCTCATGACTAAACATTTTTAATCTATATCAAGGAACTTTTGTTCTCAATGAAGGAGAGTGGGATGGGAAGAAGGGAGAGAATTTGGAATTCAAGGTTTTAGAAGTGAATGTTGAAACGTTTTTGTTAAAGGTTTTTGCAAGGCAAATGGGGTTAAGTGGCTTGCCCAAGGCCACACAGCTAGGTAATTATCAAATGTCTGAGACAGGATTTGAACCCAGGGCCGGTGCTTTATCCACTGCCACCTAGCCACCCTGAAACTTGTTTTTGCATGTAACTGGGGCAAATAAAATGAAAATAATAAAAATAATAATGAAAAGATAAAAAATAGTCCTCACTTTCATTTTAATCTGATTCAGGGTGCACTTAGGAGTATTATTGACAGTTGTGGCTCTCAAACTTCATGTTTGACATCTGTGGGCTAGACAATAATACAGCCAGGTGGACTGAGAGATGATTGAGTGACTAAATGCAAGTAGTCATTAGGTGATCAGTATCAACTTGGAGGGAGATCTGTAGTAGATTATCTCAAGATTTTGGATTTAGATCCTGTTTTACATTTTTACCAGACTAGGATGAAGTCATTTAGGGCAGACTGACAGATGACGTGCAACTATGAAGGCTAGCTAACACATTTTAAAAATCAACAAATATTTGAACAGATTAGAACACTGGGGCAAATCTATTAAGAAAAAATGTAATTCAGAGAAGTATGAAGTTTTCTACTTTGGCTTAAAACATCAACTTCCTATCTATAGGATGGAGGATGTCATGTAAGAAAGATCCAGGGGTGGAATGCAAACTTACCACTAATCAACAGTGAAGCATTACATTTATGCTAATGTAATCCTGGGACTCAGTAAGACAAGCATAGTGTCAAGGATGAGAGAGGGGATGGTCCTGCAGTATTATGGACCTCATCTGGAATATTGTGTTCCATTCTGTTTGTCATACCTTGGGAAAAATATCAACAAGCTGAATGGCATCCAGAATAGGATGGTAACACTGGGAGAGACCTTGAAATCAAATGACAAAAAGTTCAAAGTATAGAGTTTTTTGATATAGAGAAAATAAAATTTATGAACAACATGAGGGCTGTCTTTAGAAAAAACTTTCAACTATTGGAGCTGTTCAAAAGTCAAAAGAACTGTGTGAGGAAATTGTGGATTTTCCCCCAATAGACCTTCAAGCCAAGACTGAATGACTACCTATGCAGTTGAGTATAGATTGGGCTACATGACATCTAAAGTACTATAATTCTGATTCTGTATAAGTTTAGCTCACTGACTAGATCTATTATAAAAATACAAGTCAAAGGGGTGGCTAGGTGGAGCAGTGGATAAAGCACCGGCCCTGGAGTCAGGAGTACCTTGGTTCAAATCCAGTCTCAGACACTTAATAATTATCTAGCTGTGTGGCCTTGGGAAAGCCACTTAACCCCATTTGCCTTGCAAAAACTTAAAAAAAATCCAAGTCAAATGAGGGGCAAAAGTTTTGAAGTCATTTTAGTGAGGGATAAACTACAAAAATTCTTATTGTATGTAGGAAATTATGGTAAATTTTTGACAAGTCTTTTCTGAATAAAACTCTATGTGAATAAGACAAACCACTTTGATCTTCTCTTCCACATTTGAGGATTTAGGAAATTTTCTTGTCCTACAATGCATCATACATCAGATTTTTATTTTCTATATTGCAATTTTTTAATATTCTAAGGGTGTGCAGTGCCTCTAATTGTACAAGCATTACTGAACATGGAATTCTGCTCTTTTGTCTCTTTCATCATTATCTTAATGTTCATGTAAAAATGTTGCCATAATTATAACAATGAAAGGTTGGCAGAGCTCCCCTGTCAGTTCAAAAAGAATTCTAAAGTATAAAGAAAAATATGATTAAAAAGGGAGGACCAGATGACTTTTATAAAACTGATGACAAGCCCACCCAACTCTAAGTCAATAATTATAAAATCATGAACTCATTTTTCAAGATATTATCTGGTTCAGTCTCCTGACCTCTGGTCAGACTACACTGAAATGATCCTAGATCAATGCTCAGGATCCTACTTACATGAGAAAAATGTCATGTCTTCTTAAAAAATTAATCAGCCAGGGGTGGCTAGGTGGCGTAGTGGATAAAGCACCGGCCCTGGAGTCAGGAGTACCTGGGTTCAAATCCGGTCTCAGACACTTAATAATTACCTAGCTGTGCAGCCTTGGGCAAGCCACTTAACCCCGTTTGCCTTGCAAAAACCTAAAAAAAAATTAATCAGCCAAGGGTTGGTGCCAAGATGGTGACATGAGGATAGCATTTCCTAGGAACTTGCTTCCAAAATATTTCAGAAACCTTAAAATTATGATTCTAAGTAAATGTTGTGGCTTGCTTCACCTTGGGGCCCACAGTGATGACCTCCCTCCTGGAGGGGAGCTGAGAATAAGGAGTCAAGCCACCACTGCCTTATGCCTCCAGCTCAGTTTTATTACTGCTTAGCTATTACATACATACTGTTAGGTCTTCCGGGGTAGAACAAAGAATAATGAGGTAAGTGGGGCATAAACAAGTGGAGTATGTGCAGCATCTTGTGTTATAGGATAAGGGGGTATGTTAGGGGGAAGGTGGTAAAACACAGCTGTGTCTAGTGCCCTTGGTCTGTGGGGTGGAATGTCCAGCTCCCAAGGATTCTGGTGCACCTTATTTCTAAGGTGCCAGCTCCTGAGACTGTCCAGGTGGCGGTTTACTTGGAAATGATTTGTGTCATGGCTGTTAGAATAGCCTGTGTTCCCATATCTCCCCCTTGTTTTTCATTTAGGTCTGGGGGACCTGGATAGTCATAATAAACACCTCGAAATAATAATAATAAACATAACAAACAACACGAAATGCATAGGGACTTTTTACATGGGGTCCAGGGGATTCTGGGGCCAGTAAACAGGGAAGAGAGAGACGTATCATGACCCACAGGTAAAAGAATGGGGGGGAGGGGATAAGTGAGCACCGAGGGGTGACCCATGCTTTGGGGGTGTTCAGCAGGAACAGGATAGTAACAAGGAGTTGGGGAAGAGACAAGTGTTCTCTGGGGTTAAAAGTCCATCGTTCTTTTTGCCAAGGTAAAGAGCTTGTCCTGGAGAGGGGGCGGTTGGAGGGGTTGTCTCTTCTCTCTCAGTCCTCTGCATCTGGGGTTTTGTCTATTGTTGTTTAGAGACATTCTTTGCATTCCTTTGGTCAGGGCTACTGTGCAGGTGGAGGGACAGAACTAGTGCAATATGGAAGGGGGGGGAGGGAGCTGCAGGTTGGATCAGACATCGGGGAATCTACAGCAGGGTGGTTCAATCTGTGGAAAAAGCACAAGCAAACCCTCTCCCTTGCGTTAGGATGGGGGAGGAAGGGAAGCAGGCAAGGACCAAGGCTAGGGCTTGCAATTCTGCCCGTTACACAGACTGGGTGTGAGGGCTCCTGTGAGTGAATAAAACAGATCCATTACTGTAGATTACATAGCCCAAGTGCTTTCTGTTTGCAGCTATAAAGGCTACATAAGCCTGTGGAATGGGTCGGGGGGGAGGGAAATGAGAAGGGGAGCGTGCTGACAGGGAGTGCTGAAATCCCCTTGAGGAGAGGGGAGGGTGGGTAATGGTTATCAATAGACCCAGCAAAAATCTCTCATCTGACAGGCATCCATGAAGTTGTTAGTTGCTGCTGAGGGGGCAGGGGGAGCATCTTGATGTTTCTAGGGAGGCTGGATCTAGCCATCTTCCCGAGGTAACTCAGGGTAGAGATGAGGAGGCTTTGGGGGTTGTTGTCTGGCAGAGGATGGGGAGGACTTAGGAGGAGGGGGGCAAGTGGATTTCTCATCAGTTTGAATGCCCTCATTGCAGACCTCAGTGAGGTGGCATGGGCTCTCTGCTCTGGCCTTTTCTGCATCTAAAGCTGCCTGTAAAATATCTTGAGGTTTTTCCTCTCTCCCTGAAAGGCAGGTATGTATTGAAGTGACAGTAGGATAGAAAGGCAGCAGGGGAAAAAAGTCACCGTGGACCTCAGCTCTGTGAGCAAGTGTCAAAACACGCCCCCAAACACCAGGATCCAGAATGTGGCCAGCTTCAATCCAGGGGGCCAAAACATAAACCGCCTGGAGTGTTATCTTACATTCCTTTTTCAGAGCATTTCAGGTGACGGGAACTTAGCAGTTGTTTAAAAACCCATACTTGGTTATCTTGGGAAGAAGGGAGAATATTCCCCATTATGTTAAGGGACTACAGGGGGCTCTAGAAGCCATGGGGTCCCTGGGGCAAGGGGACAGTCAGAGACCGGTCAATATGGTGCACTTACTTTGGCCAGCAAGGATGAGTGGGATTCCTGAAGCATCCTTCAGAATAGGGGATCCCAAGTTTCAGCACCATTTGTTGTGGCTTGCTTCATCTTGGGGCCCACAGCAGTGACCTCCCTCTCAGAGGGGAGTTGAGAATAAGGAGTCAAGCCACTACTGCCTTATGCCTCCAGCACAATTTTATTACTGCTTAGCTATTACATGTATACTGTTAGGTCTTCCAGGGTAGAACAAAGAATAATGAGGTAAGTGGGGGGAATAAACAAGCAGAGTATGTGCAGCATCTTGCGTTACAGGATAAGGGGGTATGTTGTGGGGGGGGGTGGTAAAACACAGCTGTGTCTAGTGCCCTTGGTCTGTGGGGCAGAATGTCCAGCTCCCAAGGACTCCAGCACACCTTATCTCTCAGGGCGGTATGCCAGCTCCTGAGACTGTCCAGGTGGCGGTTTACTTGGAAATGATTTGTGTCATGGCTGTTAGAATAGCCTGTGTCCCCACAAGTAAATATTTGAGAGACAAAACACACAGAAAGACCCAGTGAGGCAGTTCTCCAGTTCAAGGTAACCTGTAAGACTGTAGGAAGGAGTGGCAGCACTAGGCAGGAACAAAGGAGCTCCAGCCACCTGGAAAAAGCCTACAGTGTGCCTGGGTCCCTGGGAGCACTGGTTCCTGATAGAAGAAGCAGTTTCCTGACCTGTCAACCCATAGAACACCAGGCACAACTTGGAAGATCAGGGGAGATACCTCAGCCAGAGTGAGTGGGGAGCCAACATGGCCCTTAGTGCAGGCCAGGTCCCAGGAAATGGAAGCAGACTCACAGAGTCACCCAGTAGGGAATCTCCTGGCAGCTGCTCTCAGAGCACTCAGCCTATAGAAAGTAAGGGGATGGGGGAACTGTCCCTGGGATAGGACTGTGATGCTTTGTTCTATTCAGACCATGGTCACAGTTTGTGACCCCCTAACACCTTAGCATTGCAGGAACCCTCCTCACAGCTCCAGATCAGAGGGGAGTGCTTGTGGGGGGTGTACAGACCAAAGCCTGACCAGGAAAGCAATCAGAGGGTCTCATAAAACCTTAAAGGAATTGAGGTCCTCGTGGGGGTGTCCCAATTACATTCAAAAGCTTGGGAAATATCCCAAAATCAGGACACAGGCTGGGGAAATTAGTAAACAAGGAAAAAAAAAGGAACCTGACCATAGACAATTACTTTGGTCCCATGGAGGATCAAAACACGCACTCAGAGGATGACAAAGTCCAAGCTTCTGTATCCAAAGGCTTCAAGAAATATAGGAGTTGGGCTCAAACTATGGCAGAGTTCAAAAAAAAGATTTTGAAAATCAAGTAAGGGAGGGTAGAGGAAAAATTGAGAAGAGAAATGAGAAAGATTCAGGAAAAGCATGAGAATCAGTTGGTCAAGGATATCCAAAAAATTGCTGAAGAAAACAACATGTGTAAAACCAGTTTAAAGGGGTGGTTAGGTGGTGCAGTGCATAGAGCGCCAGCCCTGGAATCAGGAGTACCTGAGTTCAAATCTGGCCTCAGACAATTAATAATTGCCTAGCTGTGTGGCCTTGGGCAAGCCACTTAACCCCATTTATCTTGCAAAAACCTAAAAAAAAAAAAAAAAACCCAGTTTAGGTCAAATGGAAAAAAGCAGTTCAAAAAGCTAATGAAGAGAAGAATAGCTTTAAAAAAGCAGAAATGGCGAGATAGAAAAGGAGATAAGAAAGTGTCATGAAGAAAACAACTCCTTCACATGTAGAATAGAGCTAAAGGAAATTGATGACTTTGCAAGGAATAGAAACAAAAATCAATAAAACAATACCAAAAGAATGAAAACTAGAAGAAAACATGAACTATCTCATTGGAAAAAAAACTGACCAGGAAAACGGATCCAGAAAAGACAATTTAAAAATTATTGGGTTACCTGAACGTCATGATCAGGAAAAGAGCCTTGACTTCATTTTAAAAGAATTTCTACAGGAAAATTGCCCTGATATCCTACAGAGGACAAAATAGAAATTGAGAGAATCCACCGATCTCCTCCTGAAAGAGATCCAACCCCCACCCCAGGACTATTATAGCCAAGTTCCTGAACTCACAAGTCAAAGAGAAAATATTACACGCAGCCAGAATGAATCGATTCAAATATTGTGGAGCTATAGTCAGGATTATATAGGACTTAGCTGTCCACATTAAGGGCTTGTAGGGCTTGATATTCTGGAAGGCAAAAGAGCTTGAAATGCAACCAAGAATCAACTACCCAGCAAAAGTGAATATCCTCTTCCAGGGGAAAAGCTAGACATTCAGTGAAATAGGGGAATTTCAAATGTTCCTATTAAAATGAACAGACTAAAAAGAAAGTTTGATCTCAAGTATAGGATTCCAGGTCCAGATGGGCTTACAAGTGAATTCTACCAAAAATTTAATGAACAATTAATTCCTATTCTACATAAGCTATTTAAAAAAATAGGAGAGGAATGAGCTCTTTCAAACTACTTTTATTACACCAACATGGTGCTGATACCTAAACCAGGAAGAATTAAAACAAAGAAAATTATGGAGTAATCTCTCTAATGAATATTGATGCAAAAATCTTAAATAAAATTTTAGCAATGAGACTAGAGCAAGTTATTACCAGGATAATTTACCATGATCAGGTTGGATTTATACCAGGCAGGCAAGGAGGGTTCAACATTAGGAAAACACTTAACATAATTAAACATATCATAGTAAAACCAATAGAAATCATATAATTATCTCAATAGATGCTGAAAAAACCTTTGATAAAATATAATTCCCATTCCTATTAAAAACACTAGAAAGTTTAGGAATAAATGGAGTTTTCCTTAAAATAATAAATAGTATCTATCTAACCATTAAAAATATTATATTTAATGGGAATAAACTCAGAGCATTTGAAAAAATTCAGGGGTGAAACAAAGATGCCAATTATCACCATTACTATTCAATACAGTATTAGAAATGCTAGCAGTAGCAATAAGAGAAGAAAAAGAAATTGAAGGAATCAGAATTGGCAATGAGGAAGCAAAACTTTCACTCTTTGCTGATGATATAAAGGTATACCTAGAAAACCTGAGAAAATCATGTAAAAAACTCCTTGAAACAATTAACAAATGAAGTAAAGTAGCAGGATATAAAACAAACCCACATAAATCATAAGCATTTCTATATATGAACAACAAAGCCCAAGGACAAGAGATAGAAAGAGAAATTTCATTTAAAATAACTGTAGAGGGGCAGCTAGGTGGTGTAGTGGATAAAGCACTGGCTCTGGAGTCAGGAGTACCTGGGTTCAAATCTAGTCTCAGACAATTAATAATTACCTAGCTGTGCAGCCTTGGGCAAACCACTTAACCCTGTTTGCCTTGCAAAAACCTAAAAAAGAAATAAAATAAATTTACTGTAGACAACATTAAATATTTAGGAATCTACCTCACAAGACAAACCCAGAAACCATATGAACACAATTATAAAGTCAGATCTAAATAATTGGAAAAATGTGAAATGTTTATGATTAGGTTGAGCTAATATAATAAAAATGACAATTCTATCCAAATTAAATTGCTTATTCAGTGCCATACCAATCAAACTACCACATAATTACTTTACTGAGCTAGAAAAAAATAGTAACAAAATTCATCTGGAGCAACAAAAGGGCAAGAATAGCAGGGGGAACTGATGAAAAAAAGGTAAGGGAAGGTGGTCTAGCTCTACCAGATGTAAAACTATACTATAAAGCAGCAGTCATCAAAAATGCCTGGTACTGGTTAAGAAATAGAGTAATAGATCAGTGGATTAGGATACGTTCAAAAGAAACCACAGTAATCAACTACAGCAATCTACTATTTGACAAACCCAAAGACATCACCCTCTGAAATAAGAACTCACTATCTGACAAAAATTGTTGGGAAAACTGGAAAATAGTATGGCAAAAACTAGACATAGATCCACATCTCACAACCTATACCAAAATAAGGTCAAAATGGGTACAGGATTTAGACATAAAATGTGATAACATAGATAAATTAATACACCAAAAAATACTCTATCTATCTGATCTATGGAAAAGGGATAAATTTATTACCAAAAAATAATTAGAGCATTTAATAAAATGCAAAATGAATGATTTTGACTATATTAAATTAAAAAGGTTTTGCACTAATAAAATCATTGCTGCCAATATTAGAAGAAAAGTAGAAAGCTTGGAAACAATCTTCACAACCAAGAGTTCTGATAAATGTCCCATTTCTAAAATGTATAGAGAATTGCATCAGACTTATAAGGTCATAAGTGATTCCCCAATTGATAAATGGCCAAAGGATATGAACAGACAGTTTTCAAATGAAGAAATTAAAGCTATATATAATAATATAAAAAAAATGATCCAAGTCATTATTGGTTAGAGAAATGCAAATTAAAACAACAATGAGGTATCATCTCACCTATTAGATTAGTCCAGATGAGTAAAAGGGAAGATGATCAGTGTTGGAGAGGATGTGGGAGGATTGGATCATTGATGCTTTGCTAGTGGAGTGAATGGAGCCAACCTTTCTGGAGAGCAATGTGGAACTACACCCAAAGAGCAATAAAACTGTTTATACCCTTTTACCCATCAATTCCAATTCTAGGACTAAATTCGGAAGAAATTATAAAAAAATGGGAAAAGTCCTAAATGTTCCAAAATATTCATAGCAGCTCTTTTTTGAAGTGTCAAAGAATTGGAAATTGAGTGTATGCCCATCAATTGGGGAATGGCTAAACAAATTATGGTACATGAAAACTATGAAATATTGTTATATAAAAAAACCATAAATGGTCAGACTCTAGAGAAGCATGGAATGATTTACAGGATCTGATGTTGAGCGAAGGGAGTAGAGCCAAGAGAACAATATACACTTCAACAATATTATGAGATGAACAACCTTGATGGAAGCAACTCCTCTCAATAGTCCAGAGACCTAGGACAACTGTATTAGACTGGATATGGATTATATTATCCCCAACCTGAGTAAGAAAAACAAAACAAAACAAAACACACAGGAAAAAAAGAACCCTACCAAATCTGATGAACACTTTATAAAAATTATCTCTTATGTAACTCTTTCCCTTAATCCTAATTCCTCATGCTAAAAATTACTAATTTGTAAGTATGTTTAACAAAATATGTATGCAAAATACTTACCTGACTGTTCCCTACTGGGGGGGGGGGGAAGGAAGGGTAGAGGGAAATTTTGTAACTTGGAAATATGCATGTACAAATTGATGAAAATTTTTTTAAAAGAAAATAAACAAATTTAGCACAATCTGGAAAAAATAAATTACATTGATTACCTGATCTAAAAACTGTTCATCTCTCTTAATCATCCATCAATTGGGAAATGACTCTTTTTTTTTAATTTGACTTTATGTTTGAGAAATTAAGTCTTTATCAGAAAAGTTGTTTCATTATTTTTTTTTGCACAGCTGCCATTGCTAGCTGTATTTCCCCCTTCCTATTTATCCCCTACTCCGTTTATTCTATTCTCTCTCTCCTTTTACCCAGTTCCTCCTCAAAAGTGTGTTGCATCTGATTACCCTATCCCATGATCTTCCTTCCCTTCTATCCACCTACACTCCTCTTCACTCCCGCTGTCCTCTTTCTTCCATCTCTTTCCTCTCTATTTTACTCTAGGGTAAGGTAGATTTCTATACTCAACTGAGTGTGTATGTTATTCCCTCTGTGAGCCAATTCCAATGAGACTAAGGCTCATTTGGAGTGGGTACTTTTTAAAAATTAATATTTATTTGTTTTCCAATTATATAAAATAGTAGTTTCTACCTATTGTTTTTTGCAAGGTTTTGAATTTTACAATTCCCCCCCATCTCTCTTCCCTCCCCTGACCCTCTACAGAAGCCAGTCTGATAATCTTTACATTGTTCCCATGTTGTACATTGATCAAAATTGAATATGTTGAGGGAGAAATCATATCCTTGAGGGGAAAATAAAATAATAGAGATAGCAAAATTATGTAGTACATAAGATACTTTTTAAAAACTTTTTTTGGAGTTTATTTTTATTTAAGGCAGTGGGGTTAAGTGACTTGCCCAAGGTCACACAGCTAAGTGTCTAGGGCCAGATTGAACTCAGTATCTTATGACTCCAGGGGGCCGGTGCTCTATCCACTGTGCCACCTAGCTGCCCCCCATAAGACATTTTTATTATCATTGTTATTAATAATAATAATAATTATTATTATTATTATTATTATTTAGGTTTTGCAAGGCAAATGGGGTTAAGTGTCTGAGGCCAGATTTGAACTCAGGTACTCCTGACTTCAGGTCTGGTGCTCTATCCACTGTACCACCTAGCTGCCCCATAAGACACTTTAAAAAATAAATTGAAAGTAATATATTTTGGTCTTTGTTTAAACTCCACAGTTCTTTCTCTGGATACAGATTGTATTCTCTGTCACAGGAACTCTAAAATTCCCTGATGGAATGAGCAAGTCCATCAAGGTTGATCATCACCCTCATGTTGCTGTTATGGTATACAATGTTTTTCTGCTTCTGCTCATCTCACTCAGCATCAGTTCATGCAAATCCTTCCAGGCTTCTCTGAATTCCCATCCCTCTTGGGTTTTTTTTTTAGGTTTTTTTGCAAGGCAACTGGGGTTAAGTGGCTTGCCCAAGGCCACACAGCCCCTCTTGGTTTCTAATAGAACATATACCACAATCTGTTTAGCCATTCTCCAATTGATGGACATTCACTGGATTTCCAATTCTTTGCCACCACAAACCAGGTTGCTATGAATATTTTTGTACAAGTGATATTTTTACAATCTCTTCAGCGTATAGACCCAGCAGTGGTATTGTTGGGTCAAAGGGTATGCTCATTTTTATTGCCCTTTGGGCATAATTCTAAATTGCTCTCCAGAAAGGTTGGATCAGTTCACAGCTTCACTAACAATGCATTAGTGTTCCAGATTCCCACATCCCTTCCAACATTGATCATTGTCCTTTGTGGTCATATTGGCCAGCCTGAGAGGTGTGAGATGGTATCTCAGAGATGCTTTAATTTGCATTTCTCTAATCAGTAATGATTTAGAGCAATTTTTCATATGACTATGGATAGCTTTGATTTCCTCATCTGTGAATTGCCCTTGCATATCCTTTGACCATTTGTCAATTGGGGAATGGCTTATTTATTTATTTATTTTTATAAATTTGACTCAGTTCTTTATATATTTTAGAAATGAACTTTGTCAGAAATATTATTTATAAAAATTGTTTCCCAATTTACTACATTTCTTTTGATCTTGGTTACAGTAGGGGTAGGTACTTTTAAAAGAATTAATGAATCCTATGAGGTAAGTGGTATGATTGTCCTCATTTTACATATTAGGAAACTGAAGCTTAGAGAGAGCCAAGTGATTTACCCACAATTACAGTATAAGCATCTGAAGTGAGATTTGAACCCAAGTTCAGCCTTCTATCCTCTATATTTTGCATTGTAAACTCTGACAGATCCTATTAAGTTGGAAATATTTCAAGCATCTATTTGGTGATAGATTGGAAGTCAGTCATTTTCACTTAGGCCCAATTTTTGTAAGCCCACTTGAGATTTTCTTAACAAAAATATTGGAGTAATTTATCAGTTGCTTCTTCAGCTCATTTTACAGATGGGAAAGCTGCTGAGGTAAATAGTATTAAATGCCTGGGATCACCCAGTCAGTATGTGTCTGAGGTCACATTTGAACTTAGAAGGGTGAATCATCCTGGTTCCAGCCCTGGCACTCAATCCACAGTGCTACTGAGCTCCTTATCTGAGCGACTATACTTGCTAAATTTGACAAAGTTCATTGCCAAATAGCAAATGTATGCAGTGGAGATTTTCTTTTTCATATAAAATCCTCTTTTTTGATTTACTTTGCATATATAAAGATTATATTTTAGTAAATCTCAAAATGAATAAACAAAGCAATAGCATTTAAACTATAGAATTTCCTAACATTCAAGATACAAAATGTCCCCAAAATATTACTGCCATTTTAAATTTATTAAAGCACTGAGACACTTTTCATATATATATATATATATATATATATATATGTATATATATATATATATATATATATATATATATATTTCATATACAATGGCGGCTCAATGTCTATCCAAAAACCTAGATCAGAAAAAGAGCCTGGAAAATTTCTTTCAAGAAATTATTCTGGAAAATTGTCCTACTATACTAGATCAAGCAGACAAAATAGCCCTTGAAAGAATATAGAGACTATCTACTGAAAGAAATCTCAGAATGCAATGGTGACTTAATAAAATCCAATTTGAATGTTAAGTACTTACTGATGTAGATGGGAATATATACATTGTATATAGTTTGAGATCTGCTATTTCATTAGTTCAGGGAACTAATGCAGATTAACAACTATTTTATTACTGAAAATTTGAAAGAGTTTTCTGTAGCACTTATACTATAATCCTCTTGATTTACCCAAGATTAGGCAGCTGGTATGCCTCAAGGGTTAGATAACATGCATCAGTTCACAAATGTAGAAAGGGTCATACATCTGACAGAAATATATAATAAAGGAATTCAGGCTGGGTGGATAAAGAAAACTAGCTGCCTCATTAACCTACCTTTTGCTCTGTCTTGGATTCATGTGAAGTTAAGTCAGAAAAGACTGGGGGGTGAAGGGGAGAGGAGTATATGTATGATTGTCAGAACACTAACTTAGGTTCACTTGGTCAGCTTGGGTCCTGATTGTCTTAGAATGAATGGGAATAACAACTGTTTTGACCACAAATCCTGAGGGTCTTCCCTTCCCAGATTGTTTTTTTCTTTTTGACTAAACAAAAAAAGCCATTCTTTGCTTCATTTCTTTCTCAGAATGGGTATTGCCTCAGTTAAAATGAGACCGGTTAAAAGACCTTGGAATAATAAAAAATGTCTTCCATTGCATCCAGGATCATCTCCAGTTGTTCTGATCCATATGTGGGCATTGGATCCAGATGGCTCTAGAGGAGAAATGAGGACAGTGACTTTGCACAGCCCTCCCTCACTCATATCCAATTCACTTGCAGTCATAGCATCACTTCCCTGATGTTACAGTCCTCTTCGAAAATGAAGGACAAACAACCACTTAGGTAGTTCCCTTTAATAGAAAGTTTTGATTTCCATATAGACTTAAATTCAATAGGAACAATAACTTAAATCTTGCCAATCTACCTGGGAGTATTTTTGCTAAGACTAGAGAGCTATTAGCCTATCCTTATCAGGGAAAGATTCTAGTTAGTATATTTTAGTAAACTGAAGCCGAGATTACCTGGATGATTCTAGTGAACATAAACCCAGAAAAAAGTAGTAGGAAACAATATCCAGGAAAGAGATCCTGAGTCCACCAGAGTACAAAGCAAGATACCACATCCAGGGATTAGCTAGCTTGGCAACATTGCCTCACTCAGTAAGGAACAAACTCATTGAGATAAGTAGAATAATGTGATCAGTGAGGATAAAGCCCAGAGAATCTGTGGAGCAATACAATTTAGCAAAGAGCAAGATAATCAGAAATAACTCAATAGTATTACCAAAAGACATTAGTAGTTGTTGTTCCTCCACAAGCTCATGTGTAGGTTTCTCACACATGATCCCCATGCATGCTCATTCTCTCTTTGGGAGAGTATATTCTTTGTTTATACAGGGGATGTTCCATAGACAATTTTTCTTGCTATGCTATTTTATTAAATACCTTGTTCTGAATTAATTGTGTTATCTGGCTGACTACAAAAATAAAGAACATTGGTGGGGGTTTTGAATACCTTATCACAGCAATTTTTTTATAAATTACTTTTTAGCATAAAAATAAAAGTATAAAACCAATTACAGTAGTCCTATAAAATCTTCCTTTAGAGCTTCAACATTTCATCTAATTACTTTATAATCTTATTTTCTTGAAGATAAAAGATTCATATCTTGGTCCTTTGCATAACTTCTGTATTTAACCCTACCTTCAGTCTACTGGAAGTCACTTAGACCTAAAGATGAAAGAATGGAGAGGGAATCTTCCCTTAAGTTATAGTTGGATAAGGGTAGGTGGAGAAGAGGACTAATAAAATTATTTGAATCACAAGTAGATAAACTGATCAAGCTAAAGGAGGGATGGATTCCAACTGCATCACACTGCCAGCTGGAATAGGTTGTATTTTGGATTTAGTGACAGAAAGGAAGGTTTGTTAGGGACACCAAACCCTTGCTTCTTATGCCTGAAACATGCCCATACAAGTGAGGTCCAACATCATCTCCCCTAGTCTTTCCAGGGACTTGAAACCTAAGCCCTATGGCTGGATTCCCACTTCTTTTTGCCAGAATTCCCTAACTGCTCATTTGTCTGAACCTCTGCCTATGGCAAATCCAAATTTACTATTTCAAAAGCATTCCCCTGATCTCCTAGCACAGTAACCTTGTTACAAAAATCTCCTGACAACCTTCACCAGGAAATTAAATTTTGTTGTTGGTTCCACTGAACAAAGGAGATTGTCAGGGTCCCAGACCAATGCCCTGTTGCTGGCATGGAGCCCTCTAGGAATGAATGTAACAGTTTAACAGTGGGGACTATAAGAAAATTGGCAAATTTTCCAACCATCTGGACCCCAGTTTCTTCTCCTGTGTACATAGCAGTTCTTCCTGAAATGCACTGGAGGTGTAGAGAGGAGGGTAAGGAGCCTTGTGCTGAAACAGAAGAAATCATTCCTACAGTAGATGCAATTGAAAGACAAACCTTTTGGTTTGGGTTGGGGATTGGGTGTTGGGAGTGAAAGAGAAGAATGCCTGGGAGGTTTTATACCATGAAAAAAGCCTTGGCAGGAAGCCTCTAACCATGCAAATCCACCACTTTTCAGAGAAGTGATCTCAGTCGTTCTCTGCCCTTGTATAGCATGCTGTACGGATTACCTTTCCTAGCCTACCTGTCCTGCTTTCCAGTCTACTTTGGTTTCTTTTCCTTGACCTCCACTTCTCTTGTTTTTATTTGTTTTGATTTTGCTGTGATTTCACCTTGCTCATTTGTGAGTTTATTGATTTTATTTTTTATCTTCTTTTTAATCAGACTGGTTAAATGCTTATTAATTTTAATAAACTTTGTAAGTATTAATTTTTAATTTTATTCACATTTCCCTGTTTTTTGTTTCCAATCTATTTCTCCTTTAATTTTTAATAGTTCCACTTTTGTGTTCATTGTTTATTTTTTTAATTTTTTAAAAATGTATATTCAGTTCATTAATCTCTTTTCTATTTTGTTAATGTATGTTTGTAGGGATATGTTTTTTTCCCCACTAAGGACTGTTTTAGTTTTAGTTATTAGTGTATTGATTCATCATTATACATTTATTTTACATAATTATTATTTTTGTGATGTGTTTTTTGACCCACTTATTATGTAGCAGTTAAGTCTCCATTTGGGATTGTATGTTTTGTTTGTGGTATCTGAACCAATTCCTGTTTTTATTGTGATATTATTCTAAAGGACGTGTTTACTATCTCTCTTTTATATCTATTTGTTTGCAACATCTCTGGGTAAACTTTGTAAAAGTTCTATGTTACTCTGAAATATGTATATTCATTAGCAGTCCCATCTAGAAGATGGGACTAAAATCTTTTGGTTTTAGTTTCTCCAATTTCTTCAGTTCTAGGTTTTCCCTTTTGTTTAGTTTTCTGTTAGGAAAAAACCTAAATTATCCCAAACTGAGATAAAGACATTGAAATCTGCCACTATTGTCTTTGTCTTCTTATAATTTAGTTAGTTTTTGGAGATTATTAGCTAATATTGATATTAGTTTATTGTCTGTGATTCCTTTCAACACAATGTAGTTTCTTTTCTTACCCCTTTTTATGCTATGAATAGCTGATTTTACTTTGTCTGATAGCATGATTATAGGTCCCTATTTTTTTTGGTAATTCACTTGATATATATATACATATATATATATATATGTATATATATGTATATATACACATATATGTATATATTATAAATTTTCCCTAGCTCTCTCATTTTTTGCTTTTTAATGTGTTTCTTATAAATAACAGATTGTAGGAATTTGTTTTCTGATCCATATTTTCATTCTTTTTCATTTTATTGGATTATTTAATACATTCACATCTAAAGTTTGAAATTAGGTTTATTTTCTTACATTTGTCTCTACTGCTTTTTTTCCTTAGGATTACCCCCACCCCATTCTTCTGTAAACATTGTATTTTATCTCCTGCTTTAAAGTAACCCTATTCCCATTAATTCACTTCCCCTCACCTTAAACCCCACTCTCTCCAATTTATTAGACCCTAGTTTTGGAGTATTTATTTTGGACTATTTATTAGCCCCTAGTTTTGGAAAGTGGAGGTCCTGAATAATTGTGTTAAGGGTTAAGAATTAGCTTTATCTGCAATTAGTTAATTAAATTGGTTTTTTTTAGGGTCTTTGGTATACTAGACTATATTGACAGAAGAAGTGTCTTTTTCTGCATAATTCATGTTTTAGAGAGATTTGAGTAAGAATTGGAAAAATATCTTGTTCTCCATCTTTGTTAGTTATATGATTCATCCAAAATTAAATAGTTTTAACTAACTTCTTAGGATTGAAAAAATGGCTTCACAAAGACTTTTTGGTGGGATTTAACTGTTCTATAATCATCTGTTCTAGATGATCTTGTATCTCTAGGGGATTCAATTCATTTTTTTTTAATACAGCATCAGACTTAACTGGTTGGTTGTTCTTGAGCAGAGGTCTAGCTTAACTTTGATTAGTCTCTTGTCCTATGCAATCTTTAAGCAGCTGTCTCAATTTTGAAAACTAAGGTTTATTCTTCAAACTAAGGACCAATGAACATTATTTCTATTCCTAGCAAAATTCTAGAACATATTGCTTTTTTTTGGTTCTATTGATGTTAATTTTTATCACATGCATTTCTTCTTTCACCTGTTAAGTCCTCCCTTATAATAATAATCCTCCCACTTCATCTGAAAATCCTTTAATAACAAAAGCAGTTAAACAAAATCAACCAACAGCAAATATCTAACAGAATGTGCAGCATTCTGATTCTAAAGACCATCACCTTCCTATTGAAAGGGGGGGAAGTGTGTTCTATCATCTATTCCCTGAGACAAAAATGATATCTAATCTGGCAGCTAAATGATAATAGATAAAGTTCTGAAGTTTGGAAGACTCATCTTATTGAGTCCAAATCTGACCTCAGACATTTACTAGCTGTATGAATCTGAGCAAGTCATTTAACTCTGTTTGCTTCAGTTTCTTCATCTGTAAAATTACCTGGAGAAGGAAATGGCAAACCATTTTAGTATTTTTGTCAAGAAAATTCCACAAGTTGTCATGGTCAGACACAACTGAAAAACCACTGAATATGCCTTTTCTATTTATCTTGGATATCATATGAACCTTAGCAGAGATATTTGATGCAAAAAAAATTTTTTTTTGCCCCATCAGCAGTTTCCCTTAGCTCAACTACATTGATTTTAGACCCCAAAAAGCTTAAAAAAGCACTTAAAAGGATGGTTATGAGCACTTAAAAAGATAGTGGAGATCACTAAAACTCAGCATGAGCTTCTCTAAAACAAGTCATGCTAAAATAACTTTTTGACAGCATCACTAAACTGGTAGATTAAGACTGAAAAACACACAGTACATTAACATTTCAGCAAAGATTTTTTTTTATTAAATCTTTCGTGATTTTTTTTTAGGTTTTTTTTTTTACAAGGCAATGGGGTTAAGTGGCTTGCCCAAGGCCACACAGCTAGGTAATTATTAAGTGTCTGAGGTTGGATTTGAACTCAGGTATTCCTGATTCCAGGATCCATGCTCTATCCCTTGTGCCACCTAGCCACTCCCATGATATTTTTTAGTACAAATAAATTAGGGCACATCAAAGGTGCCTATGAAAGGTATGATTTGATTGATGTTTTGAAGATATATTCTTAGTACGGTGTAAGAAGTATACTCAATTTGACCCATTCAAACCTCACTAAAGATGAGGTATTAAGCATCAGTAATGTTGATGATCTCTTTGGGACAGATAACTAGACTCTGAAGCATATTTGTATATTGAGTCTATGAGTCATATTTTAAAAAGTAAGATGGTATGTCAGACAGGTGGGGAAGAGAGAACTGAAACAAAGCTAAGAACAGACCTGGGTTCTGGGTGAAGCTTGGGAAGCTGATAATGTAAATTATGGAGAATCAGGGGTAGAGTTTTTCAGTCATATGGCACTATGCTTGCTCTTAGCCAACCATATGTTGGTCTTATGCAACTTCAGAGAGGTGTTCATTTACCTTCTAGAGAAGTCCAAACTTTTAAAAGAATACTTACAAGGCTATATAGGTCCTTGGGGTGAAAGTTGAGATTCATTGAATTAGAAGAGATTGACTGTCTAACAAATCCAAGTTTGACAAGATTCTAAATCATAGGATAAAATAGAGGTGATGTTTCAGATCTCACCTCTCAATGGACAAAGCTATTTAGGACAAGGGTAGACCACCATATGGGTTGGGAGGAGGATGGGGTGGGGAGGGTCTAGCTCTCTGAGTAGGATTCCCCTATCCCCATTAACAAAGTTTGTTGAATATGTTTGTGAATCTAATTCTGTTTTGCTCTTTTTTAAGGTCAAAACCTCTGATAGCTTTTGTCCTTGATTAGGACAAACCCTGAGAAGGTCCAAACAATTTTGATCTACAGGCCAAACAATAAGGATCTCCTTTCAGTGTTGGGAGTTCCCGCTTTTAAAGTTAATAAGCTGAATGATAAGTAGAGTATCCAAAAAAATCCTGATTATCTATAACAATGGACCATATTAAATAAAATTACATTAAGTAAAGAGGAATATAAATAGCTAAGTGGGAAATAGCATGGTAGAGTGCCAGACTCCTACCTTCAAAAAAAAATGTAAAATTGAGTAAAAAAAAATCTAATATACCAATATAGGATGATGGAGACTGGGCTAGACACAAAAAGATCTAAAGCTTTTAGTGTATTAAAAACTCAACATGAAGTAGTAAAATAATGTTAAACAAAACATTTAATATAATCTTGGACTTCATTAATGGAAATAGATTAGCAAGAGAGGGGTACCACTAAACTCTTCCCTGCTCATATCACATCTGAAGACTGCATTCAATTTTGCTGACCACATTTCAGGAAAGATACTAACAAATATGTCCAGTGGAGATATATGAGAAGATTCAATTAAGAAGGTGGGAATGTTTAACTTGGAGAAAGGGAGACTTAAGGGGGATATAATAATAATTTTTTAAAGTGTTTGAAGCACTTTTTGTAAGAGGAAAAAGGTTTGTACTGCTTAACCTTAGACAGACCCTAGAGCAGTGGCAGGGAACCAGCAGGCCATATTGATCTGATGTTACCAATAAATCTAGTAGCTTTTTAGGGGTGAATTAATTAAATGTTTGACCACATATAGCCCACATATGATGTTATAAATACCCAAATAGGGGCAGCTAGGTGGCACAGTGAATAGAGCACCGGCCTTGGAGTCAGGAGTACCTGGGTTCAAATCCTACCTCAGACACTTAATAATTACCTAGCTGTGTGGCCTTGGGCAAGCCACTTAGCCCTATTGCCTTGAAAAATCTAAAAGAAAAATACCCAAATGGCCCTTGGCAGAAAAAAGGTTCCCCACCATTGCCCTAGAATCATTGTTACAAGTTACTAGAATCAGATTTTGACCTGCTGAAAGGAAAATATTCTAATAATCAGAAGTGCTGAAATGTAACATGAACCACCTTGGTAGATAATGACTAGCTCTCACCCAAAGAGTTCTTGAAGTAGAAGGCTGTATTATAACTATTAGGAAAGCTATAGAAAGGGTCATGGCTTTGATATGAATTAGATCAATTAGAATTAAACCTCTGAGTTCCCTTTAAAAAGGTTTATTGGCATTAAGGAGATTCATTAGGTTAGACTTGTCAAGCTCAAAGGAAACAGCTGAAGTCCATTCTTGTAGTGGAGGAGGGAAGGTTGGGGATAACTAAGATGGAACCTAGGATTGGTGAAGAACAAAGTAAGTAGAACCAAGAGGATATTGTATATAGTAACAGCAATATTATTTTAAGCCTGACTTTGAGCAACTAAGTCATTTTGACTATTAAAATATACAAGTTAAAGATAAAGGACATGTGAAGAAAGACACTAATTGCATTCAGAGAAAGAACTGATAAATTAAAGTATGTAAAGAATGATTTCACATATATTTATGTATCTATTTGTATCTAATGATAGGTATCCTTAGGGTAGGATAAGAGGAAGGAAATAAAAAGAAATTTACACAATAACTTTTATATATTTAAAAGGGATAGCAAATGTACATAATAGACTTGCAGTTTCATGTACAAATGCTTTTTCCCCAATAAATTAAAAGATTGTGGGCAGTTAGGTGGTGCAGTGGATAGAGCACTGGTCCTGGAATTAGGAGGACCTGAGTTCAAATGTAACTTCAGACACTTAATAATTACCTAGCTGTGTGATCATGGGCTAGTCATGCAACCCCATTGCTTTAAAAAAATAAAATTAAAAAAGAATCTCAGCTGTCCCAAAAAACCTGACTTAGGTAGGGAAGGTTTGAATCTGGTACAATGAAAAACAATACATACCTGGAACTTAAGGACCTCGGTGTGGTTTTTAATGGCAAATTAGGGTGGGGTTTTTTTTTTGTTATTGTTTATTTTCTGTCTTCTCGTAGAAAATGTTTGTGTCAAAGACTTAGCGAATGGCAGGTCTCTGAGAATCAGAATGACTATCTCTTGATGCCAAATAGTCCCTGGAACAAATTTTTTGGAATGTAGGGAAATATGTGTCACCAAACTCTTGTGACATCATCCTCTTCGCACCCTTCTCTTATTCTGGGGATCCTATGTGGTTTGAATTTTTTACATTTTAGGAGCACAGCAGGATCTGATTTGTGGTAGTCAGGGAAGATGGGACTTATGAGACATCACTTTGGGGATATTATAGTAATATTTCATTTTGGAATTTGTGGTTTCTTAAATTCTTTTTTTTTTTTTTTTTTTTAGGTTTTTGCAAGGCAAATGGGGTTAAGTGGCTTGCCCAAGGCCACACAGCTAGGTAATTATGAAATGTCTGAGATTGGATTTGAACCCAGGCACTTCTGACTCCAGGGCTGGTGCTTTATCCACTGCGCCACCTAGCTGCCCCGGTTTCTTAAATTCTTAAAGGCAGAGGAAGATTTCTAGGAACCAGGGAAAGTAATGGAGAATTTGCAAAATCCTGGGGATAGAGAAGGAGCAGACTTGACAGATCTACAAAGCCCAAAACACTTAGAGATAGTGAATTTCTCAGCCCCTAGGATCATCTACAGCTAAACTCCTAGCATAATCCAGTATATTCTATTAAGCAATTATTATATGAAGAGTTATATCCCAAATTTTGAAGATTAAATGGACAGTACTTGTCATCATGGAGTGTACAATCCTATAGAGTATTATAGGCCACATATATAAGTAATTATAATATAAAATAAATGTGATTAAAGGCTAAGAGTAGTATAAAAGTGCTGTGTTAATGTAACCCTTTTGAGTTACCCCCCCCAAATAGCATTTACAAATTGTAGACTATGTCTTCAGAGCAATGTCAATACTATAGATTCAAGGGAACTCTGTGTTGCTGGCTGCTCTCTTAAAATTATAGCTCGAAATCTCCCCACTGGTATATTTAATTTGAATATTTACAATAGATATAATGAGGTGCAGCTAGGTGGCACAGTGGATAGAGCACCAGCCCTGGAGTCAGGAGGGCCTGGGTTCAAATCCAACCTCAGACATTTAATAATAACCTAGCTGTGTGGCCTTGGGCAAGCCACTTAACCCCATTGCCTTACCAAAAAAAAAAAAAAAGAAAAAGAAAAAAGAAAAAAGAAAAAAAGATATAATGAGCTTAAAGCAAAAGCAGGTATTAAGATGGTATGATGAGGGGTGGCTAGGTGGCACAGTGGATAGAGTGCTGGCCCTGGATTCAGTAGAACCTGAGTTCAAACCTGGCCTCAGACATTTAATAATTGCCTAGCTGTGTGACCTTGGGCAAGCCACTTAACTCCATTGCCTTAAATAAATAAAATTTAAAAAAAAAGATGGTGTGATGAGAAGTTATAAAATATTTTTCCTATTAATGTAGGGTACACTCTCCCATAAGTGACATATAACATGAGTTGAAAGAGTGGGCACCTACAGAGAGTTCACTGGTAGTGAGGAGATTGAAAAATATTCTCTCTTGCCATCATCTGGGAGAGAAACAAGAGAAAAACAGAATGATCCCCCTCAAGAACTTTTTTCTTCTTCCAGTTAGTTCTTTTTCCTGTTGCTGGATCTGCCATGGCTAGCTTCAGCCCTTCACTTTTTAAAGACCAATGGAAGTATTGATATTTTCGAGTCAATCAAGTTGTCCTTCAACTTCTAATTCCTTCAAGGAATTTTACATCTCAAAAAGAAGTAATAAAGTGAAAGTCTTTCTTTGTTCTTCTTTTTGTTATCTCTTGTTTCCTGATCCTTCTGTTATTACTTTTCTGGGAGTGGAGCTAAATCAATTGCTCAGGGCTATTCTGACCAATTTCCTCACCACCACCACCTCCTTCTTGGGGGGAGGGGGCCAGAATAAAGTTCTCCCATAGAAGGGATCAAGCTAGAAATAGAAATTATCCTTCAGCATGTTTTTTTTACAAAATAGCTAATATAATCTGGGAATTCCAAAGGGCAAGGCAGGAGAGTTCTGAGTTAGGGTTCAATGGATTTCAGACTCAGAATATTCTTTTTTTTTTTGCAAGGGGTTAAGTGGCTTGCCCAAGGTCACACAGCTAGGTAATTATTAAGTGTCTGAGGTCAGATTTGAACTCAGTTACTCTGACTCCAGGGTTGATGCTCTATCCACTGTATCACCTACCTGCCCCAAGACTCAGAATATTCTTAAAGGAACTATTTAGATATTAATAAAATTGCATTTTCTTCGTGGGGAGGGTTGTTTCTTTGCTTGCAGTATTTGGGATAATAATTGGGCAGTGGGGTTTGAAGGAACTTAGGAAGCTAAATAGGCAAGGGAACATAGCCTCATCAAGTATAAGTAACCAATGGAAAAACCAAGTCATGAAGTCTATAACAAAAAGAAATGCTAATAGTCTGAGAAACTGAATATATTTCCCTACTTCTGCTGGTGGTATCTACTATTCTTCCAATAATTATGGCTTAAATACTAAACAATTGACTCCTCCCTCACCTTGTATTAGTCAATATCTTCTACATTCTGAACTGAATCTACCTTTCCAGCCTAATCTCTAATAATTTCTGTTCACTCACCCATACTTTTTCTGTGAGCACACATCTTTCCTTCATGTCTTTGTTTATGGCATATTTTCTGCTTGAAATGCCATTTGACTTCCATAATCCACTTCATGCCCTCCCTCAATATTTTTGCCTACTACAATGCTATGCATAAACTTAATTACAAATGTCTTTAATTCTATCAGAATTACTACCATATGCATTGTATAACAATAGTTCAGATAGACATATCTTTTGGAAACTGGTTGAATTGGATAAAAATAGGTCAGATAGACATATCTTTTGGAAACTGGTTAAATGGCCATATTCAAAGATTTGTTGATAATGTTTCAATATCAATATGGCAGGAGGTTCCCAATGGAATGTCCTATAAATCTACAATTGGTTTTTTTTGTTAACACTGTTTATCAATGACTCGGATAAAGATACATATGCTATCCAAATTTACAGATGACAAAAAATTGTTAGCACAATAGATAAGTTAGGATTCAAAAGACCTTGACAATTTAGACCTTTGGGTTAAATCCAGTAAAATTGAAATAATAAGGAAAAATATAGGCTTGCACTTATATGAAGAAATTCAAATCCATGAATAGGAGATAAGGTAAATATGGATAGATAGTAGTTGTTTTGAAAAAGATCTAGGGTTTTTAGTATATCATAACCTTGGTTGGAGTTAGTAGTCTGATATGTTGACTAAAAAATCTAATGGGAAACCAGGAGCAATGGGTGAAAGTTGCAAAGAGACTAGTTTTTTGCTTGATGTCAGAAGAAGTTTCCTAACAATTAGAAATGTTCAAGAGAAGAGTTGCTTTCAGAAGCATCAGTTTCCCCCTCCTTGGATGAATCTCTTCCAGAAGAGGTTGGATGACCCCTTGTCAGGG
This sequence comes from Macrotis lagotis, assembly GCF_037893015.1. NCBI lineage: Eukaryota > Metazoa > Chordata > Mammalia > Peramelemorphia > Peramelidae > Macrotis > Macrotis lagotis. The sequence continues at coordinate 504,621,765 of NC_133666.1, forward strand.
TTCCTTTGAAAACTGGTAGGGCTAGATAGCTACTGAGGCCTTTCTATCTCTCAAATTCCATGATTTCATTCTTCAAGACCCTACTCAAATATGAACTTTTCCATCAAGTCATCCTTGATCAACTCAGCTGGATTGATTCCTTCTTCTAGTCCTTTGAACTTACTCAAAAAGCACTTGGCACATACTATTTTGTATGGTAGAAATATTGAAGCCTCCATGAAGTCATGAGGATAGTTTAATTTAATCTTTGCATTTCCCTCAGCAACTATGGGAATGGTCTGTAAACAGAAGTCACTTAAGTGTTTGTTGAATAAATGAGTTAATGAATGGTCAGTTCTTGTCCTCTTAGATTTAGTATGGCATATAGGTTGCACAGTACCCTCCTAGAACAATGGTTAACTCCTTGAAAAAGGGAAAAACAAATAAGAAAAACACTTCATTTTTCCTATTCGTTTATGCTCCCCTTTTGCTTTTTTAATGTTCTCATGTGTTTTGCATCAGAAACAAGTTAAGCTTCATGTTATTTTTCTTCGGAGAAGTAAAATATAGGCTGTCAACTTTTCCAGTGAGATAAGGAAGAATACAATTAGATTCTTGCCCAAATTAAGTTTTCCTTCAGCCTCACACAAAGACCCCCATTCAGAGTTTCCTTACAAAAAGAGTATATTTTAAGTACCTCTTTCATTGAGAGGAAGGAAAAAACAGCCCCAAATTATTCAGAAGATTAACATTTTTTTCCCCAATATTTTTCCAAGTAAAAAAGTAAGCATGTTTCAACTCCACTCCTGGCCTCATGTTGTACAAAATTATGAAATTGTTTCGAAATGTAATATGTCCAGTGAGACTAATGAATCCTTGGAATTTCTTACTTTTATATCTTCTGCAGGGTCTACCCCATATACAAATAACATATTTTTTGTGTGTAAGAGTTACTCAGTAAATATTATTTTCTCTGAAGACTTCTAGATGATCACTGGACAAGGAATAAGATGGGGGAAATGCATTTCAGGCTAGCTTTCATGGGCAGACAAGTCAATTCCACCTGAGTTAGTCCTTACAAAAGTGTTTTGAAATAGAAGTAGAAGACTTCTCAGATATCGGTGGCTAACAGTGAGAGTAAATAATAGTTTTTTAATTTTTATATCTTCCTTCTGCCTTCTATTTCCAAACTTTTTTTGGTTTTCTCTTTGTTTTTGCCAAGTCTGGAAAACAATCTCCCCAATTTCTGATGGATTTAACCAGTGCTTCCCAGATCCAAGAAAAAAAGTTAATTTTTATTCATTATAATTTAAAAATAAGTATGTGACAGGAAGCACTGAAATAGGTAAGTCAGAGAGATTATATGGAGTGTTCTTTAGATGTTGAGATGACACTATCAGAATATTTATAAAGATTGGGAACCAAGTTTAAATATTTACAACTTGTTTTCTCAGTATATTTTCTCATGTCTCTACTCTGGAAAATCAGAAAAATGATACCTTTAAATATTTTATTCTGAATAAAATTTGTAGTGTTCCTTCTCATTTCCTCCTCATGATAATGTTGTGAGATAGGGACTGATTTTTTCTTCCAGAAGAGGAACTAAAACTCAGTTTAAATGAATTTTTGAAGGTCACACTGGTTAGCAAGTTTATACTAGTTAACAAGACTGTCAAAAGACAGAAATGTGATGGCAAGATTTGCAATTTCCTGTTAAGTTCTTTAGGAAGAGGTCCTTTCTCTGGTTTCTAGTTCATAATGGATTGATTCTTGTCCTTTGTTATTGAAAAAGACCAAAATGACATCACTATGCTAAAGCCAATTACTATGTGTCCAACTGTGTCTGATTAGACCAATATGAGATTGGAAAGCTCTATCACACGTTGGGCACAAATAGTCCATGTAAGCACCAGGGGTACTTACTCTAAACTTACATAAGTCATGTTTCCTTTTTTGCTGCTTCAATTCTGCCTTCCCTATAGAGCGCAGCATCTACTCTGATGAGGGCACACCATGCTTGGCAGTCCTGTGCCAGTATTTCCCATGATGCACAATCAATTCCAAAGTTCTTAAGAGAGACCTTCGAAGTATTTTTGTATCACTTCTTCTGACCCCACTGTGAGTGTTTGGTCTATGTGAATTCTCCAAAAATAGTCTTTTTTTGGCAAGTGTACATTCAAACAAGGTGTCTGGTCCACAGTGATGTTTGAATGCTTGGCAATTTAGCTTGAGAAAGGACCTCAATTTCTGGTATCTTATCCTGCAGGTGATCTTCAGAATCTTCTTGAGACAATTAACAAAGCAACAATAACAACTTGTTAGATCCTTTCTGTCATGTCTGATTCTTTATGACTCCGTTATTTTTTTTTGTCCTTCATTCTCTTTGAAAAGGAGGTGATGCCATGAGAAGTACATGAACTGGATTTGAGTGAGGGGTGCTGTGCTAAGTCACCAGCCCCACTTTCTTCTCCAGGGCCATCTGGGTCCAGTGGCCAGATATGAATCAGCACAACAGGATGTGAGGCAATCAAGGTTAAGTGACTTGCCCAAGGTCACACAACTCTTAAGTGTCAAGTGCCTGAGGTCAGATTTGAACTGCTATCCTCCTAGTCCAAGGCTAGTACCCTATCCACTGTGTCACCTAGCTGCCCCCCATAACTCCATTTAGGGTTTTCTTGGCAAAAATACTGGAGTGGTTTGCCATTTTCTTCTCTACCTCATTTTACAGATGAGGAAACGGAGGCAAACAGGGGTAAGTCACTTGCCTTGGATCACACAGTTAGTAAAGAGTATTTATTAAGTACTTTAAAATTTGCAATGCATTTTGTATTGCAATGCAATACAATCACTATTTATATCCTTAAATCCAAATTCCTACTAAGGTGGCTTGGCAAATAAAAACAGGGTTATTGAAGTGAGTAATACTGCCTCCCTTACATAAACAATATGGATTGTTAGTTTTTAATCTTTATTCTTTAGGAAGTAGTAATTGTATAACAGTTCTCTAGAATAAGGGCAAATGATGTTTGTTTTTTGTTCTAGAAGACCATGAATGACTTCAGGGAGGTGAAAGCCTGTGAATTAGAGTTAAATGAGGTGCTGCTGTGCAATGTCATCAGCCTTACTTCCTCCTCTGGAGTCAACTGGTCCAGGGACCAGATATGGATCAGCATAACTGGAGATGGCCCTGGATACAAAATAATCAGGGTTAAATGATTTGCCCATTGTCACATAGCTAGTAAGTGTCTGAGACAGGATTTAAATTGAGATTTTCTTGGGTCTGTGCTCTACCTACTGAACCATCTAGTTGCCCCTCAGGGTAAATAGATGAATTTGAAACAGGTAGGGCCAGGGATCTGGGAGTAGAGAAGGATGGAAAGGGCCTTACTATACTGTCAATCTAGTCAAAACTCGTATTTTTTCAACACAAAGTAGGTCTGAAGATGCTGCCAAAAACAGACAATAGATTCTTGCTAAATTCCTTCTTATCCATTTTAGAAACAGAGTTGGAAGGAAGTTCCTGAAATTTCTGCCTTCAGGAAGTACATCTTAATCCTTTTTATTCTTAAATTCCATAATGTCCATTGGGAATGCATCACAAAATCTTATTGACTATAACAACTTTCATAGAAGCTTCTTAATCACATGTAAGAAGGAAAAGAGCTATTTAAATCTAATAGAAAATGAGGTGAACAAACATAAAAATCAGGGTGTGGTGCAAGTGTACTTGGCTGACCCTGGAACTTAATTGGCATGGTATCTTCAGGGCCATGATTAGGTAAAGCAAGCTTCATTCTGATGAACTTATACTGCTGCTTCCACTGACACACTTCTCCAGGCATTCATTGAAAGAGACTCCCTGGACCATATTTGCTGGAAGACTATGCATAAATCAGAAGACATTACCACAGCTTTGTGAGAAATAGCACAGAGAGAAATTTCAAATTCAAGGTGTCTAGGGGTAAACCAGCTTTGCAACTGTAGTCAAAGCAGAAAGATCATAAAGAATAGCATATCACTGGCATTCTTAGTTGCAGAATCACTACTGGACTGATATTTCAGAAACAACCCAACAACTTTTAGTATTCTCTAATCCAGGGAAAAATCCCTAAAATGTAAATGTCAATACACTTTAAAAGTTTACCACTGGGCTTGAGTTCTGAAGTGAAGATATGCTTCTTTTGCATTTATTGTTGTGCTTATGCAGTCCTTAATTGTTGTTGGACACTGTTTGACTCAGAAGAGATAATAAAAGGGTGATCTCTTTTGCCCTAGGGAGAAACTGGATTAAGGAAAAAATTACATTGTAACTCCCAGATAGGTAGAGAGTGAGTACAGACTATTTCCTTCTTGATTTTCTTCCTTATTTACATTGTTTCCTGTCTTGGTTAAATGCTTTTGGCATTGGATCTTTGTGTCTTGAGTAAAAAAAGAGAAATCTGTGCTTAGGCTGTGAGAGGAAAAGTCAGTTACTTAAAACGGCCTCACTAAGTCTGGGAAAAGCCAATTTAGTAAAATATTGTCTATTTCAGAAATCTCTGGATAGTAATGGCCATCTAGTGACTGACTGATTGTATTATGAGAAATATAATTAGGATGTCATCTGCCTGCTTCTTTATCAAGAAGGCTTCCATAGCTACCTAAAAAGGTGGCATCTCATTGATACCTTCAGACTGTTTGTAATGAACAAATATAACACATTGCAATATATTAATGCCTTCTTAAAGTTGTCTTTATTCCCTCACTTACAATAACTTCTTTGAATTAATAATAAATTTATAGGTGTAACTTAATTTTAATAACTATTTTCTTGCTTTCATATTTCTAAGTGAATTTCTTAACCATCACATTACCCAGACTCTGGGTTTGTCCTTTTTTTGATCCCCAGTATTGGTATGCTTTCCCTTTTCTTCCCTAGAATGGCATCAGTTTTTACTTCCTTTACTTTCCATTCCAGACTTCATCATTATTTCCCAATCTTCTGTTTTTGCTTCCATAATCTATTATCTCTTGGCTCCTACACTGGTATGAGCCAAGCCAGAGCTTGATCTTGAGCACCTTCTGAGGGAAATATGCCAAGGAACTTTTGCCTTCCTCAAAATTAGAATTTTAGTTTTCTTGATTTAATTGCGATTTGAAAACTTTTTTTAGGAGTAGTATTCTATTATATATAGTATTAGACCTAGGCCAAAATCAGACTTTAATACATATACACTCTATTTTTCCTACTGGTAAAAAACCCTGAGAGTGAATGGGTTGGGGTGGGGGAAGAAAGGTAGCATAAAGCATTGCCAGAGAAATGTTAAGTATTTTTCCTAACAAGATGGAAACAACTGAAACACATGTTGAGCCAGTGAGGAGAAACTGACTGAAATCTTAGCATTATTAAGTGAATGTGTGTTGGGGTAAACACTTGTTCAGTTATTTTTTCAGTCCTGTCCATGACTCCACTTGGGATTTTCTTGCCAAAGATACCAAGTGTTTGTCATTTCTTTCTCCAGCTCATTTCATAGATGATAAATTGAAGCCAATAAGGTTTAGTGACTTGCCCAGGATCACATTGTTAGTAAGTGTCTGAAACTGGATTTGAATTCAGGATAACAGGTATTTCCGACTCCTAACAGGTCTTTCTGACTCCGGATCTAGACTGTATCCATTGAGCCACCTAAACACTTAAGAATAAACAAGAGTAGGGGGTGGCTAGGTGGCTCAGTGGGGGCAGCTAGGTGGTGCAGTGGATAGAGCACTGGCCCTAGAGTCAGGAGTACCTGAGTTCAAATTTGACCTCAGACACTTAATTATCTAGCTGTGTGGCCTTGGGCTAGCCACTTAACCCTGTTTGCCTTGCAAAAACCTTAAAAAAAGAATAAATAAGAGTATAAACCCTGAGGATGATGAAAACTATTGACATATATGTGAAGCCAACTTTCCCTTTAGCATCAGCTGAAAGGGTCATTATTTTAAAATTGTTCCTGAGTCCTAAGGTTACCCTTCTTCTGAGACACTTCTTTGTTTACATGTTGCCTCCCTGGATATGGAAGCTCTTTTAGGGAAGAAGTTGTTTTTTGGTTTGTGTTTCTTTGGATCTTAATTGCTTAACTTATTATATAACATAAATTTTAATGGGTACTTGCTTGATTGATTTAAGTTACTTTTTAGCCTCAATTAGAGACTCTGGAATTAAAAAAATAGGAAGTTGCCCTTGTTCCTAGAAGGATCTGCACAAGATGGCAGATAAAACACCAGCCCTAGAGTCAGGAGGACCTGAGTTTAAATTCATGATATTTCAAGTTGTGTGATCTTGGGCTTAACCCAATTGCCTCACCAAAAAAGAGAAAGAAAAGTCTGCATGCTCTCAACCTCCTCATTTTGAAGACTCTCACAGCTGAAGGGGGGGTTCTGCATTCAGAGGCATAGATTACAGGGATGCAGGTTTTTACTTATTAACTCCGGATGGTCTCCCATTGGGTTCTGCCTACTTCCAATTGGCTCCAAATCCAGTAGATTTTCAGTCTTTAGCTCTCAAACCGCAAATGAGTTAAATTTATTTCTTTGTTCCAGGTAAAGATTGCCACCTAGTGACCATATAATGCACTGCTAGAGAAAGACGGTTCCAGTTTCAATTTTGATCCTAGAGCAAATATTTAGCATCTATGCTTCCTTTCTGAGTAAAGGGAAAATGCAGAAATTTGTATACACCCTGCTAGTAATTATAGTCCTGAATAGTGGGTGGGCCAAATGCGCCAGCAAATACTGAAGAGAAGAGGAAAAGTCAGTAGTCATGTTTGCACCAGAATGTACCTGCTAGACAATACTTACTGAAAAGAGAAAACATACTTTCTTAGATTGAAGTTTATCTCTTTTCTCTCCCAGTTCCCAGTTCTGAGCCAGAGTGTCTTGTTTATTTGTTATAATCCCGTGGATTGTTTTATGGAAGTTTAATGTTTCAAAGTAAACAAGAGAAGCCTCTCTGACTCCTTTAGGCTCCAGAGAGAATAATAATAGAGCTAAGGGGAATTCTTGTGTCTAGGCTGAAGACAGAAGGACAAGCAGAAAAAGACAAAAGGCTTTGAATTCAAAATTAATGTGCTCTTCTGTTAGCTAGGGATGTTAAGCAATGAACACAAAAGTGGGACTGGAAGAAGATCAAGACATATTTAAGGGAGAGGGAATTTCAATTTGAACAGAAAGAGGAAGACTCTATTAAAAATTGTTCCCCAGCCTCTCCTGAATTCTACTTTCTCTGAGAATTTTCATAGACCATTCCCAAAGCCTCCAAGACTCTGTAATTAATTTATTATTGACATTCTTTCCCTTCTGGTTCCAGAATTAGGGGCTTCTACCAGCACAAAGCTTTTCTTGATTTTTCCTTAAGGTGATTTCTATTTCCTCATATTCTCCCGCAGCATTTTAAAAACTTTTATTTTTTCAAGGTAATGGGGTTAAGTGACTTGCCCGAGGTCACACAGCTAAGTTATTGTTAATTGCCTGAGGTCACATTTGAACTCAGGTCCTTCTGACTCCAGGATTGGTACTCTATCCACTGTGCTACCTAGCTGCCTTGTATAGCATTTAAAAAAAAACTGTTTCCTTTTTCCCTTATCCAATTCTATTTTGTGCCTTTCAATGTAAATAGGAGAGGGTGATCAGGATAGAGAGGGGGCTTAAAATCACACCATTAAAAAAGAATTAGGATTTAGTTCTATAAAGAAACTAGGAATTTTTTAGCCTGGACAAAATAAAAGTAGAGATTGGAGAATATAATTGTCTTCAAGTATTTTTTTTTTTAGATTTTTCAAGGCAATGGGGTTAAGTAGCTTGGCCAAGGCCACACAGCTAGGTAATTATTAAGTGTCTGAGACTGGATTTGAACTCAGGTACTTCTGACTCCAAGGCCAGTCCTCTATCCACTGTGCCGCCTAGCCTCCCCAGTCTTCAAGTATTTTAACGATCATTCTGTGAAAGATGATACTGATTTATTTTTTGTAGCTTCAAGCCAATAAATAGTAAATAGACTTTTGCTCCATGTAAGGAAAAAAATTCTAACAATTAGAGTTGCCCCCAGATTGAATCACTCCTGTGAAATATTGAGTTTCTTGTTACTGGAAGTGATCAAGGAAAGGCTGACTAGATGACCATTTGTCTGAAATGTCATAAAAAGAATTCCCAAATTGAGTAGAGGTTGAACTAGTTGACCCCTAAGGTTCTTTAATAGCTTCTAGGATCTATGATTCAAATTTCATCAGTCACTGGGTTATTCATCCATACTCTCTTTGTCTATTGAACTTGACCTTTAAATTAGAGAGGAAAACAGAAAAGAGACTTAGTTTCCTGGACAGAAGCTTATCCATGAGGAAGCATCCATTACCAGCATCACCATCTATACTAGATAAAGGGAGACTACTCATAGAAAGGAAAGGATTCGGAGACCTAAGTTGTTAATGTTGTTGTTCAGTCATGTTCAACTCTTCATGATCCCATTTGGGCTTTTCTTGGCAAAAAGACTGGTATGTGGTTTGCCATTTTTTTTCTACAGTTCATTTTACAGATGAAGAAACTGAGTCAAATAAGCATAAGTGACTTGTCCTGGGTTACACAGTCGATAAATGTCTGAGACCAAATTGCAACTCTTCCTGATTCCTAGTTAGATATTCTAACTGCTGTATCACCTATCTGCCTCAAAGACCTAAGAGGAAAATCAAGTAGAAAAATTCTCCTAAGGGAGACAAGGAAAGCTCTAACAAAGCCTCTCTCAATCTTAAATCTTGACTTCTTCATGAAATACATTAACTATTGGGCAGTTGGGTGGCTAGAATGTCTGGCCTGGAATTAGGAAGTTAAAATCTGAACTCAGATATTTACTAGCTATGTGACTCTAAGAAAATCATTTATCCTTTTTTGCTTTAGTTTCCTTATTTGTAAAATGAGGTAGAAAAGAAAATAGTAAAGCATTCCAGTTTCTTTGCCAAGAAAACTCCAATGGAATTTTGGAGAAGACTGAAAAAAATGACTCAACAACAATATTTTATTGATAAGCATGCTAATTGTGCCTCTTTATTAGAAATTGAAAAGTGCTTTATATAGATTGCCTCAAGAACTGTCTTGTAAATATTAATTGCTTACATGTTATTCTTCCTACTAGACTGTAAAAATCTTTGAGGGCAGGGGAAGAGCTTTGTCTTATTTTATCTAAAGTATCTGTGACTCAGCAACTAGAAGTAGTCTTCTTAGAGTTAATACCTAAGGAATATTTGTTTAATCAAATTGAAGTGAATTGAAGAAGTTCTGTAGGAAGAAATACTGTAATACCCAACTAATTACTGAAGGTTTTTGATATTTAAATTCATGGATCTTCCCAGGTGGGTATTTCACACATATTCAAAGTAATTTAACATTCTTGATTGTGGAATATTCATTCAGTTCAACATGGAAGTGTGTAAGCAGATTTTAAACCTGAAAGGAAATGTTTTTTTTCCTTATTCCCTATGTGAGATTTCATCTAAAGATAACCTGGATAAAACACAAAAATTTCTAAAAAGTACCCTTGGTTTTATGTAAATGTACCTCATGATCAATTTATCCAACTCCTTAAAGCTCTCTTTCTTTTTCTTTGCTATTTTTAATTAAGAACTGGAAAAATTTTTAAATGAACATTTTCATATACAAAGAAGGTCAGAAAATGGAGATTTGCATGAAACCATAAAGTCACTACACATATCTTGTTTCTTTTAATATATCTGGTTATATAAAAGATAATATATTATTGATATACATTTTAATATTTATTAAATTTTATATGGCACCAACCCTGCCTCATTTATTTATTTATTTATTTATTTATTTACTCATTCATTCATTCATTCATTCATTTATTTGTTAGGTTTTTTTTTTTGCAAGGCAAACGGAGCCCTGCCTTATTTATTGATATCTCCTCCAAACTCCCTTTCATTGTCCTTTGAAAATTTCTTAATTTTTACCCTTGATCTCTCTGAAGTGACAGTCTGGCTCTTTGACTGCATACTCTCATAAGATTTTTGTGACTTTGATCTTCCTTTTCAGCCTCCTTTGTTGGATCATCCTCCAGTTCAGGCCCACTAACAGTAGATGTTCCTTCATAATTTTGATCTTGGTTCTCTTCTCCCTCCTCACTACCTTGCTAGGTGAACTCATCAGTTCCCATAGATTCAATTACTATTGCTATGAAGATGATTCTCAACTGTATTTATCCAGCCCTAACCTCTGCCTGACTTCTAGTCCCATGTCACCAAATGCCTTTTGGTTATCTCAGTCTGGAAATACTGTAGACTCAAAACTGAACTCATCATTCCTTCTCAACTTCTCTATTACTCTATTACACCATCTTCCAAGTCATCTAGAAATCTCTGTTTCATCTTTGACCCCTCACTCTCACACATACCGTATATGCAATCCATTGTTAAATTTTCTTTCTAACTTCACAATTTCTTTTGCATGTTTCCTTTCCAATCACACCCAACCACTCTGGGGAAGGAAGGCCCTTATCACTTTATACCTAGACTATTGCCATAGCTTGTAGGGTGGTCTTTCTGAATCAAGTCTTTCACAATTTTAGTCCACAGTGATTTTCCTAAAGTATAGGACTGGCTGTTATCTCACTATTCAAGCAACTAGGTGGTACAGTGGATAGGGCACCAGCCCTGGAATCAAAAGGACCTGATCAAATACTACCCTAGACAATAGACATTTACAAGCTGGGCAATTCATTCAACCTGATTGCCTTGCATCTAGGACCATCTCCAGTCATTCCTGATGTATATCTGACTCAGGTGAGTCAGGAGAAGATAGTAAGGCACAGTACCCTCGATAAAATTCTGTTCATGTGCATGTCATGACATCCCCTCCCTAAGGTCATGGTCTTCTTCAAGGACAAAGAACAACAACTCAAACAATTCCAGTAGCCCTTCAGGATCAAATATAAAATCTTCTATTTTACTTTTAAAGCCCTTCACAATCTAATTTCTTCCTCCCTTCCTAGTCATTTTACCCTTTAATCCCCTCTGCATAATCTATGACTCATCAACCCTAGCCTGATTCCTTCCATATCACACTCATCTCCTGATTGCATTGTCAATGGCTGTTTCACCATGCTTGGGATGTTCTCTCTCTTTTTCCTCTTCTCTTTCTTTTCCCTTTTCCTTTCCTTTTTGCACAGTCCTCCCTCACTTAAATCCAATTTGCATGTATGTCATGGCATCATCTTCCTGGTGTCTTTTTTTTGTGTTTTGCAAATTTATGGGGTTAAGTGACTTGCCCAAGGTCACACAGCTAGATAATTATTGTATCTGAGGTTGGATTTGAACTCAAGACCTCCTGAGTCTGTCCAGGGCTGGTGCTCTATCCACTTCACCATCTAGCTGCCCCTCCTCTTCATTCTCAGGAATGAAAATTATGGATGTTAAAATTTAAAAAATGAAAAGAAAACCAAACCCAAACAAACTGTTTGCTTTTTAAGCATATCAAATAACGTAAATATAGAAGTATGAGCAAATGTAGCAACTAAGTCAACACCAACAAAAGAATAATAAATTGACCATTATACTGTCTTTACAGAGGAATAGTCATTTTAAAAATCTTAATTCAGAAAATAAAATTAGAGATAAATGGGAGAGAAAGGAAAATGAACTCCTAATTTTAAAAACAAATAAATAATCTAATAAAATGAGGGTGAATGACAGATTGGATAAGAAAAATCAAACCCCACAATTTGTTGCTTATGAGAAACACATCTAAAAAGTAAATATATCAAGAGAATGAAATGAGAATTGGGATAAAATTTATTATATACCAGATAAATCCAAAAGGTAGGAGTTGGAATCATGCTGTCAGACAAGGCAAAAACAAAAATTAATAACAAAAGAGATTAAATAAGACAACTACATTGTACTAAAAGGAACTAGACAACAAAATAATATCAAATTTATATAGACAAAATTAATTGAAATAGAAATTGAAATAGAAAACAGATAAAAAAATAATAGCAGACTTTAATGTCCTTTAATTTCCTCCCTTAATTTCCTCAATTATTAGAAAGGAATGAAAAGGAAAATACAGAATTCAAAAAATTGTGGGAGAAGCTTGACTTGAAAGATTTATGGCATTATATACATGGGTCTGCTAAAAACTAGATGTATATCTCATAGTTGTATGGGAATTTTTACAAAAATTAACCATTCTGGCAGCACAGATATAATGCAAATAAGCACAAAAAGCAGAAGTAATAAATCCATTTCTTTCAGATCATCATGCATTAAAAAAGAATAATTAGCACAAATAGAATGGAGGAATAATTTATGAAGGCATTTATATTTGACTTTAAATATCTATTTAGTTTCTCATCCTTTTGTGCATTAAAAAGGACAAATGTGCAGTTGAGATATGACTAATAATTTTTATGTGATATTAGAGAAATAGAGAATCATTACAGTATTGGAGGACAAATATTTTCCTAATTTACAAAACAAGGAAGGAACAAATGTACAAACTATAAGTTAAAGTTGGTGTCATGGTGAATAGAAGTTTGCTGTTGTTTAGTTGTGTCTGATTCTGATTCTTCATGACCCCATTTGGGTTTTCTTGGAAAAGAAAAGAAAATGGTTTGCCATTTTCTTCTCCAACTCATTTTACAGATGAGGAAATTGAGGCTAACAGGTTAAATGAGCACACATAGACACATCTAGGAATTGTCTGAAGTATAGGTTGAACTCAGATCATCCTGACTCCAGGTCTGGCAATCTATCTACTGCACCACCTAGCTGCCACAGAGACAGAAAACCTTAGTTTATATTTTGTCTCATGCTTACTAGCTGTAGAGTTGTATAATTGCTAAGCTTCTCTCAGTCTGTTTTTTCAATTGTAAAATGAGAATGTATCTAATTCTATCAGCAAATGGCATGGTTGTGAGATGAATGAATGTTGTGAAATGTTATGAAGATATTGTGATGTTGTGAAATGAAATAATATATTGTAAGTACTTTGCAAACTTTAAAATGCTTAGCAGAAGAAAACATGGCCTTCAGGGTATTTGAGTCCAAGCATCTCTGAATAAATATTTTAAAACAAAGGAAATTGAATCAACAACTGCAGACTGGGGACTCTGTAAATTCCCAAAAGAGCATGGAACTAAATGGTTCAAGAGAAAAATAAGAAACAGGAAAACAATTCATGGTATGCACAACAGAAATAATTGGCATAAAAGAAAAAATTGAATAACAAAAGACAGTTTATTATTCTGATATATAGCACTTATTCAATTTTATATTATTCTTATATATATAGCACTTATATAAAATGCTGTAAAAAATGCTTGCTATTATTCTTATTTTTCCTGGAAAAATTCAAAAATGCATAATTAGAAAAGGAAACAGTGAAACAAAGATCCGGTTTGACTTCTCTAAGAACTAATTGTAGATTAATTTTATTACCTTTTTGGACAAGATTACTGATTGTTAGATTAAGGGCTTAGTGGGGTTTTTTTTTAAGTATTCAGTGTCTTTAATGTGTCTGGCACTGCTATAAATGCTTTGTAAATATCATCTAATTTGTTCCTCTTAACTACCTTGAGAAGTAGGTTCTATTATCTACTAACATGACAGATAAAGAAACTGAGGCAGATAGAAGTTAAGTTACTTGACCAGGGTGACATAACTAGTGGGCAAGAATTTAAACTTAGTTCTTCCTGACTCTGGAGCAGACTATTCATTCATTGATCCATCTAGCTGTTATTATAGATATAATTTTGTTGTTGTTGTTGACTTAGTTTGGTGGTGTCCAATACTTTCTGAGTCCTTTTTGGGCTTTTCTTGGCAAAGATACTGGAATGGATTGACAATTTTTTCTATAGCCCATTTTGCAGGTAAGGAACTGAGGCAAACAGGATTTTGTCAGGGTTACAGAATTAAATGTCTGAGGTCAGATTTGAACTCGTGAAGATGACTTTTCTTGATTCCAAATCCAACCCTCTATCCACTGTATCATTTAGATATGATATACTTAGATTTAATAAAGCATTTGACATGCCTCTCAAGTTTGTGGAAAAGATGGAATGATGTGGTCTATACCATAGCATAATTTGATAGAATGAGAATTGGTTCAAGTGTCAAACCCAAAGAATTGTAATGGATAGTTTGAAATTAATTTGGAAGGAGTCCCTCATTGTAGTGTGCTGGGAGGGAGAGCACACAATTAAAAAATATTCTTTTGGTCTGAATCATATTGGGAGATATATTTTAGGGATAAATATAAAAGTCTTAACCTTTAGGTAAAACAAACAACTTTGCAATAATCCAATCTGAATTATTCATTAGAAACACTATATCATCAGAAAAAGATCTGTGCATTTTAGTGAAATGCCAATGCAACTTGTTCAATAATAAAATATGACTCCAAGAAAAGCAATGTGAAATTAGACTTCAGTAAGAGAGTAATAAATAACATCTAGGGATGGAGCTGAAGTAATCCTGCTGTATCCAGCTTGGTGAGTCCACATTGAAAGGACTATATCCAGGTTTGGAGGTCACATTTTATGAAAGAAACTGATAAACTGAAGTCTATTCATGGGAATCAGAATGCTTAAGGACCATACAATCATGCCAAATGAAGAGTGATGGAAGGAATTGGAGATGGTTAGACTGAAGGAAAGAAGATTTAAGGGTGATAGTTGTTCCGAATCATTTGAAGAGATATCATGTAAAAGAGGGGACAATAGATGATGCTGTGGTTAGTGAAACAGCCCTGGAATTCAGAAGGACCTAGGTTAAAATTTGACCTCAGGCACATATTAGTTGTATGACCTTGGCTATGCACTTGACCCCAATTACCTTGCATCTCTAGCCATCCTGATTCATATCTAGCCACTGGACTCAGATGGCTCTGGAGGAGAAAGTGAGGCTGGCTACTTAGCACAGCACCCCCTCACTCAAATCCAATTCATGTGCTTGTCGTGGCATTACCTCTCCTGATGTCATCATCTTCTTTGAGAGTGAAGGATAAATATCATCATAATCCTCATTGCTTCATCTCTGCTCTTTGAGCTACTGCCCCTCAACAACACCTACCTGCTCCTTAAAAACTCAGCTCACTCTTCAGTTGAGCTGCTCCTCTGCCTTTGGAGGACAGCCTATTCTGGGGGAGCACCATCCCCCAAACTTTTCTTTCTCTATTTCCTTTTCTGCGACTTATCTTGTCTACTATTTATGCTCCTTGCTTGTTGTGAAACTAGTTCTCTCTGGGGTAGCATGATTCCTCAAATTCTCCTACCCTCTTCTTAGTTCTTTTGGAACTCACTATCTTGCTGTTTCTCCAAGGAAACTAACCTGTGAACTTTCTGTAATTATGAACTTTTTTGTAATAACCTGTGAACTTTTGCAGTAAACTGTGAATTAAAATCTAGGACATTTTGGAGTGCTCACTGAAGGTAGGGGAGTGGAGAGAGAGACTTCCGAGGTCTGTCCTCTGTCCCTGGAACAGGGCTCTGGGGCTCTGAACACATTCAGATCTTGATCACAGTCTAGTTCCCTCATAGAACAGGGACTCTCCCACTCAGTCCCAAGGCAGAGGGATGTGCTTGTGGTCATTCACAGACCAGGAGAGCAGTCAGAGCTTCACTCACTGAGGTCCTTGTGTGTGGGGGGTCCCAATAATACTCAAAAGCTCAGGAATCACCCCAAAACCAGGCCCAGGCTGGAGAAATGAGTTAACAGAGAAAAAAGAAGAACACCACTGAGAACACCATACTTTATCTATGATCCCAAGAAGGATCAAAATACTCAATCTGAAGGTGAGGAAGTACAAGCTTCTGCATAAAGACTCCAAGAAAAATGGAAGTTGGACTAGGCTATGACAGAACTCAAAAAAGATTTTGAAAATCAAATAAGGGAGACAGAAGAAAAATTAGGAAAAGAAATGAGAGACATGCAGAAAAAACATGAAAAAGAAGTCAGCAGTTTAGTCAAGGAGATCCAAAAAAATGCTGAAGAAAATAACATGTTAAAAATCATCATAGGTCAAATGGATAAAACAGTTCAAAAAGTTATTGAGGAGAAGAATGCTTTAAAAAGCAGGATTGACCAGATGGAAAAGGAGATAAGAAAGCTCTCTGAGGAAAATAAATCCTTCAGCCATAGAGTGGAGCTACAGGAAGCTGCTGACTTTATGAGAATTCAAGACACAATACTTCAGCAACAAAAGAATGAAAAATTAGAAGAAAATGTGAAACATCTCATTGAAAAAACAACTGATCTGGAAAACAGATTCAGGAAAGACAATTTAAAAATTATTGGGATACCTGAAAGTCACAATCAGGAAATGAGCCTTGACCTCATTTTAAAAGAATTCCTACAGGAATATTGCCTTGATATCTTAGAAGCAGAGGGCAAAATAGAAATTGAGAGAATACAGTGATCTCCCTGAGAAAGAGGTCCAAAAAAAAAAAACCAACCCCCAGGAATATTATAGCCAAGTTTCAAAGCTCCTAAGTCAAAGAGAAAATATTACAAGCAGCAAGAAGGACACAATTCAAATATCATGGAGCTGCAGTCAGGATCACACAGTACTTAGCAGTAACTACATTAAGGGCTCATAGGGTTTGAAATACAATATACTGGAAGAGTTTGGAATGCAACTGGGAATCAACTACCCAGAAAAACTTAACAGTCTCTTCCAGGGGAAAAGATGAACTTTCAATGAACCAGGGGAATTTCAGATGTTCCTGTTGAAACAACTAAAGCTGAACAGAAAGTTTGACCTTCAAATATAGGACTCAGGTGAAGCATAGAGAGTTGAGGAGAAGGGTAAAATATGAGGGACTTAATGATAATGAACTGCATGTATTCCTGCATAGAAAAAATGATACTGATAATTCTCATATGAAACTTCTCATTTAATAAAGTAGAAGGAGATTTTATAGATGGAGCACAGGAGAGAACTGAATTTGAAGATATAATATATTGTAAAAATGGAGTCAATGGCTCAGAGGGAAATGTACTGGGAGTAAGAGAAAGTAGAGGAGGAATGGGCTAAGCTATTTTGTATAAAAGATAGTTTGGTTTTTTTTTTTTTTGCAATGAGCTTTTTCAATGATATGGAAGAGGGAAGGTGAGGTGGGATGAAGAAACCTTCACTCTCATCAGAAATGACTCAGAGAGGAAACAGCATACACACTCAATAGAGTATAGACATCTAGAGTAAAAAGGAGAGAAGGGAGAAAGGGGGAAAGGGGGGATGTGGGTGATAGAGGAGAGGGTAGATCACAGGAGAGAATAGTGAGATATAACATATTTTCTTTTTTTACTTCTTGCAAAGGGCTGGGATTGGGTGGCCTGTCTGGGACCACGGGGCTGGGTGGTTGTGGGGTCTCAGGGGTGGTATGTGGGCTTGGGGCCTCTTGAACCCAGGGCCATTGATCAGTCTGCTGCACCACCCAGCTACCCTACAGCACATTTTAGAAGAGGGAAAGAGTGAAAGGAGAAAGAAAATATAATATATGGTAGTGGGGAGGAATGGATGGTGGGAATTACAATCAGCAACAGCAACAGTGGAAAAATATGGAAGTAACTTCTGTGATGGACTTATGATAAAGAATATGATCCACCTGAGACAGAGCTGATGGTATCATAAAACAGACTGAAACACATTTTTTTTCCTCTTTCTTTTACTTCATTTCTCATGAGATTCTATATTTTATTTTTGGGGGAGGGGGTATTATGTTTACTCTTAAATAAGATTATTCTAGTAATGTATAAAAAATCACTTGTACAAAAACATTCATAGCAGCTCTGTTCATGGTGGCAAAGAACTGGAAGTTAAGTAGGTCCTTCAATTGGGGAATGGCTCAATGAAATGTGGTATATGTATGTGATGGAACACTGTTCTTCTATTGGAGGCCAGGAGGGATGAGAGTTCAGGGAAGCCTGGAGAGATTTGCATGGACTGATGCTGAGTGAGATGAGCAGAACCAGAGGAACATTGTGCATCCAAGCAGCAACATGGGGGTGATGCTCAACCTTGATGGACTTGCTCATTCCATTAGTGCAACAATCAGGCACAATACTTTATTTTTCTTCCTTAAGGATATGATTTCTCTCTCACCACATTCAACTTAGATCAATGTATACTATGGAAACAATGTGGCGGCTAGTGGACTGCCTTTTGGGGAGGGAAGCAAGATTAGGGGAAAAATTGTAAAAATTTCAAAATTAAGAATTAAAAAAAATCTAGACATTTTTACCTCCCTGAGTCTGAGAGAGTGGTGATTTCTTCATAGAAAGAATCCACATTTATCCTTAAGCCTCCTTTCCCTGAAGCCCCATTTTTCCCATCTTCAACTTAACCCTGGTTGCTTTACATATGGGGTCATCTCCAGTTGTCTTGATTCATATCTGGTCACTGGATTCAGATGATTACAGAGGAGAAAGTGAAGCTGATGTCATAGGATAGCACCTCCTCAATCAAATCCAGTTTACTTGCTTGTCATAGCATTGTCTTCTTGTCATTTTCTTCATGAAGAATGAAGAATAAACATCATTATCATGTGAAAGAAGGATTAGACCTGTTTTTCTAGGTTTGAGAAGAAATTAAGGACAGTGGTTCCAAGAGGGTATTTTAGACATTTATAAGGAAAATTTCCCCACAATTAGGGCTGTTCAAAAGTGCATTAGGCTGCCTCAAGAAGTAGTATATTCTCTTTTACTGGAGGTTTTTCAATCTAATATGGATGATAGTTGATCATGTATGTTTTAGAAGGAATTCTTGTTCAATGTAAATGATAAAATAGGCTGGGTTGCAAATGTGCTTTGCAAATCTTAAAACACCATATGTGAGTTATTATTTTTATTATAAAGATTAGTTGGCCTGTGAGGTCCTCAAATTTTTTTAGCTCTATGTTGTTGAGTAGACTAGCAGTCATGGTTATGTGAGCATAGATCCTACTGGAAACAGAAATTAGTTTATTTTAAATCTTTTTGTTATTTATTTAAATTTTTATTTATTTATTTAAAACAATGGGGTTAAGTGACTTGCCCAAGGTCACATAGGCAATTATTAAGTGTCTGAGGCCAGATTTGAACTCAAGTCCTCCAGACTCCAGGGCCAGTGCTCTATCTACTATGCCACCTAATTGCTCCTATTATTTCTTTTTAGCATTCTTTTCTTTTTGATTTTTGAGTACCCAATTTTTTACTTCTTTCCCCCTCGTTGAGAAAGCAAGCATACTGAAATCAATTATAATGTAAAATCATGCAAAACATTTTCAAATTAGCCATATTTTTAAAAAGCAAGAAAAATAAAGTGAAACAAATGTATTCAATTTGTACTCAGAGTTCATCAATTTTTTTCCTCTGGAGGTGAATAGCATTTTTCATCATGGGTCTTTTGGAATTCTCTTGGATCACTTATTTTTTTTATTTTTTAATTTATTTTTTTGATATCTTATTTTTTTCTTTATTTTCTTTTACTTTTTTTATTCTCATTTTGTACAATTTTTTACATTAATAAAATATTCTTGTTTAATAGTAAACAAAATACCCCCTCCCCCCATGAATATAGACTT